>NC_088863.1:67582352-67637600 GCF_032884065.1 Artemia franciscana | reverse complement strand
AATTGATTTACATTCTCCTCCTCAAGGAATTAAACCTCCCTACCTTGGCAGCCCGGAGTGTTACTCTGTACCAATTTCGGAAATAATCTACGTCGTAACCCACGCTTTCAATGTGTACTCTCAGCCCCTTAATGCCCTCCGAAGCCCTGTTTACCCCGATAAGAAGCACAAAAAATCCTGGTTTTAAATCCTATTAATGCAAGAACTGAGCATTACAGAAAGAGATTTGTGCCAGCCAGCGTTTTTTTTGAAAACATAAATAAAGGTAACGTGTCATTTGTATTGTTAATGCGTTAGTTTTTTCATTATTATTTAACAGGTTAGTTCTATTTATTGCTATATGTTTTTTTTATATAATGTACTTACGTTTTTAATTCTGCCAAGATTTTTATTCATTTTAGTTATATTACTCACTTTTACTTATTTTACCAACATTTTACTTATCTACTTATGTTTATGTAATTAAGTACTTATTTTTATTCGTTTTATTCAATGTACTCATTTTATTTGACAGGCCATTTTGGTTCATCGCTGCAGGCAATGTTTTTATGTTTCACTTGTGTACCTATGTTTTTTTTATACAATGTACGGTAGCTGACTGAAGGCAACAAGTTTGGCAGTTTTTATGTTGTAAGAGTTTGTTTGACAATGAAGTGCTATTTATGTTGATCCTAAATAAATCATGAACAGGCTATTTCCTTTCTTACCTAGTAATTTCAATTGCAAGGAAATCATTGTCATTATAGTGCTCATCAAAAGGACTATAATTCTGCGTAGCTAGTGCTGTAATTTGGCTATAATATAGCTATGTAGCTAGTGCTAAGCAAGAAACATTTTTGGGAATGTTTTATATCCAAACTAAATGCCAGGAAGGTGTTTAGCACAGATCCTATCACCATCTCTTTCCCAACATTAAATGACTTACTTCTGAAAAGTCTAACCTCAATTCAGCTTCTCCAAAAACTTGAATTTTGGCAAGCATTCAGGGCTTAAGCTGAATACACAAGTCATGATTATTATATTTTTTTTTTGTAACAAATTTCAGAGACATCTGCGAAAAAGAAGTACGGGTATGAGCTTCAAATTACTCTCAAGACCAGACATGTGCAAAAGACTTTTCTTGGGGGAGGGAAGGGGCAGGTTCTGCTGCCAAAATTATAAAAACATTTTTCTTTTATTACAATACAACTACAATACTTAATATTAAGTGAATAAACATCAAGTATTGCAGTTCCAAAAATAGACGGTTTGTTGGACAACGGAAATACAGGGTCAAGAAAAGCTATTTAATATACTTTTCCTAAAAGGCTAAGAAAACAATTTAGAGAGAATATATATATATACATACATATATATATATATATATATATATATATATATATATATATATATATATATATATATATATATATATATATATATATATATATATATATATATATGAAAAAACCCGAAAAAACAGGAAATTAGCCTACTGGTCTACTAAAATTCGCTTGTAACACAAACTGTAATTTTAAAGATTCTTCTAAATAAAACTAACCTCGTCGGCGTCTCTGGAGAATTGCTGTAAAGTCTGTGATTCGCCTAGCTTTGATCTCCGATCAATAAGAGCTTCCTTCAATTTGCGCCATCTCTCCAGAACTTGCTCCTTCTTGTCACGAACGTCGTCAGTGGCATAATGTTCAGCATCGATCAATTGATCAGCAAAAGTGGTAATAGCAGCTATTTTCTCTTCCTAAATATAATACACAATAACAGAAAACAAGGAGATTGAAGAAGGAGAAGAAAGAGAGAGGAAGAGAGAGAAAAAAAGAGAAAAGATACACAATGAGTAGATACAGAATAGAGAGGATAAAGGAAGTATAAATCAATGTTTTCCTCAACCGCTTCAGCTTAGTGAGAAAGACGATCACAGGTATGGCGGAATTTCGACCTGAGATGGACTACATCGACCAGCTCTTTACTATGATGGATCCTTGAGCACCAAATGAAACATAATCAGATCACTGAGAAAAAAAAAACAAACATAGAATGGGGAAAGGACAAGAGAAAGAACAGAGAGAAGGGAGGAAAGAGAAGGAGGAGGGAGAGAACATTTTTCAGCAAAATTTTAAGACTAGATTTTAAGTGTCAAACTAGAGATTATCAAAATTTAGTACCAATTGTAGAGCTTAAAAAAAGAAAAAAAAAGAAAAATGACAAAAACGGTTTATTCAAAACAGATCACAATTTACATATCCATTCTAGCCAAAGCATACACTGATTTTAAACTTACCCCATCCCCCCCCCAATTCATAAAAATAATTCAAGCCCCTTACCCAAAAAGTGATTACATCATATTTAAAACGGGCAGGTGAAAAGTCAACAATAAAACATGCCATTATTTCTTTTATCGGATATTCTTCTTCCATCAAAGTTAATCAACTCAGTAATATTATGTATATATTATTTTCTATAGCAAATTTTAATTTTTGGTTGGATCTCTGCAATCAAATTCTAATAGATACAGCGTTTGCAATAGATTTTTTGTTTTTATCAGACAGTCGAAACTTGCCTTAAATCCAACAATATTATAAACAAAGACGGTAAACACATAATATTACTACGATGTTACGGCTTAGAGGAAGAGAAAACCAAACGCGTGGCTTGAGCCACTAAGCAGAATAATGCACGGGGAATCCAGGAATTGTTTGACCTCTTATACATACAAGAAAATACTAGAAGACGTACGTAGTTATATATTCGTCATATTTTGATTCTTCCTTCCCAAATTCAAATTTTTATAAGCAAAAAAAAAAAAAAAAAAAAAACATTAAAATAATATCTATAAAAAAAACTGAGCATTATACCTGAGCATTGATGGCTTTGTCAAAATCTTCATGTTTTTTAATAAGGGCTTCAACATTGTCTCCCCTTGAGTCAACTTCTTCCGAAGCAAGAAAAGCCTCACGTGAAGACATCCAACTCTCTGCCTGTTCGCAATCACTAGAAAAAAACAACAACTATATATTCGGTCATAATTTGAACATTAATGACAATGAAAACCATTCATTTTCAGCCGAAAACAATTCTCTTTTAGAGGTTGTTTCCCCTTTTTTAAAGATAAGGCAAATTTTCTCGGGTTCTTAACTTTAAATTGGTAAGACTAAACTTGATGAAATTTATATATGTGAAATTTATATATGCACACACACATACAAACACCCAGAAAGAAAGATTGTTTTTCAATTAAATCTATATTACGTTGAAAACCCTTTTTAGAAATTACAATTTTTCGAGTCCAAAACAAAAACAAGCTCTACTTTTCAGCGCCTTTGCAAACGACGTGTACTTAAGTTATGCTATTTTGGCTTTAGAGCTAAAATTTATTATTTTTGATGTAACTACTAAAATAGTAATTTGAAATGTAACCAGATTTCTATTTGGGTTTTGTTTGATATTATTTACCAAAACATAAACAATAAAAACAGCAAAAATTTTTACGCAAGAACAATATTAAAAAATTAAGGCAAGTTGATTGATTTTTTATCTTGTTTTTCTAAACTACGTTAAAAAGGATTCCCAACAACTAAAATCTATTTTTTTTAAAGAATCAATAGAAGTAATACTACCACCCGCCAAAAAAATAAACAAAGTCAATGCCCAACAACAACGAGTAATAAAAGAAAAGAAGAGAAAAACATACTCAAATAGTGGGCAGCATTATGTTAAGTATATATGTTACTGTGAATGTCCAAAACATGGTTAATATCGATATTTACCCGTGAATGTCCGAAGTTCCTTTTTTCCTGCTAGGATTCAATTAACTTCGCGAATCAGCTTTTTCAGTCTTATGCAAGCTTTGAGGGTAAAAGTTAAAGTAGGTTATGTTAAATTAGGTTATAAATCTCAAAAATGGGTTAAAAACCTAACCTAACCCGACATTTTCAAACTGTGCATAAAACTGAAAAAGTCTTCTTTTCTTCTGAAAAAGTCTCTCTCAATTCTCCTTTTTAAAACAGTAAAAAACTTTAGCGTAAAGAGCGGGGCGTTGATGAGGAAGCAGACTATTTCATATACGAAGTAATTTCTGTTCGTTTTAAGTTTAATATCGTTTTTTTTATTTAATTTCTGAACGTTTTTGAATCAATGCATGCTTTGATTTTGGCTCTCCACAGAGGAATAATCAAAACGAAATTTGCATTTTTTTTTATTTTTTTTTGGCTAAATGGCTTTCTCATAATTTTGATCGAATGATTTTGAGAAAAAAAAGAGCGGGGGAGGAAGCCTAGTTGCCCTCCGATTTTTTGGTTAATTAAAAAGGCAACTAGAACTTTTAATGTTTTACGAATCTTTTTATTAGTAAAAGATTTACGTAACTTATAAATTAGCTTACATAAAGAACTTTTGTATTCTCATGTTTTTATTACATATATGAGGGGGTTCGCCCCCTCGTCAGTACCACGCTCTTTACACTAAAGCTTAAATTTTGTCCCAATTCATTAAGAATGACCCCTGAATCACAAAAGCCGTAGAATAAATAGTTGAAATTACTAAAAATACTTTAGCGTATAGAGCGAGGTATTAGAAGGAGGTGAGCCCCTCATATGGGTAATAATTTCTGTTTCTGTTTTAAGTTTTAATGCTGTTCCTTACTTCCAGCTGAAAAAACTTTTTCATATTTATTTTTTAATTTTTTTTTTTTAATAATGCTAGTAAATGCTAGCTCATTCTAGGATGGGAAAAAGGCTAACAAAAAGTCACCGAAAATACCGACGAATGACAATGCACCAAGTAAGCACTCAATGTTAATAATACGTTAAAGTTAGATAAATAAAACAACGATAGAAGCCAAGTTTAATACTGATGACCAATTACACTTAATAGGTTTAAGAACAATAGAACTTGCTTCATTTCAAGACATAACATTCAAGTGGGAGAGAGAAAAAAAATGAATTCAGTGGAGCAAAATTAATACAGAGAATACAGAAAGCAAAATAGAGAGAAAAATAGAGAAAGTATTTTAAATTAATTAAATTGCCTGTGAGAAGAATCCTAAGAGTTCTATTTTATCCAAACCAAGCCAAATTTTCCACTTTGAAAAGGTGACGCTAGCTTAGCTTTGTACCGGGTTTCAAAGGAAAAATCTAAGAGATCTCGGTTTTCAGGTACGAATAGACCCAAGATAAAGCGAACTTTTTCTGAAAAGAAAGAAAGCCAGGGACCAAAAAATGTTTTCATTTTGATGTCCTTGGCACTTCTCATCATTTTTGGTGAAGCTCTTGGGCTATAAGTTTGGTTAACCAGAAGATTCTGAAATGGAAAATTTTCTTTTTTCACAATTGCCTTAAATCTTCTAGCTTTCCAGTTTTTTTTTTTTTTTTTTTACAATTTCAACAAAGCCTGTTTCATCTTTTCGGCACTTGTTTATGGGTATTTGTAGCTCAACCCTATTTAAAGCTTGAACATGAGACAAGTAGATAATGAGTGCAGCAGTCTGGCTTCACTTTAAGATAGCATAGCAATACAGAAACAGCCCGTATTGCAATACAGAAACAGCCCCCTTCCTCCTGGGAATTGCTCAAATGAGTGCTTGGAAAACTATACTCTAACATTCTGAAACACATCTTTATGCAGAGTGTAAAGGGGGAATAAGGGTTCGATACTATATTAACTGGGCAACAGTCATTAGACCTTAGAGATTCTATCATAATTGAGTCACGACAACCGTTAGACCCCATAAGTTTTGGAAAGAAGGAAGGACCAATTGATGCAGGTAAGTTTCGATTGGACGCCGTGAAATGGGCGGGATCAAATTATGGACTTATAAGCTCAAATTCCGGGGTGGAGCGGGATTTGCTTTTCACGGATATATTTTATACATGTATGGGATTACTCCTGTCCAAGAGGTTGAGGGTGATGAAGACTGATTCTGACTATATAAATATTTTCTCATTATCCGAATTTTCAAGAAATGGAGAACCTGGAATTCTAACGGTTAACAGATTTGTAGTTATTACAATATTCAAAAACAGATAACAAAGCTAACATAGACTTCGGTTATTCCAAGAATGCAATTTTGATTAATATCCACAAACAAAGGAAAATTCCAAGCTCTTAATGTTTTCATTAATTAGATTCGTTAATTTCAATTCATTAATTAGCTTGCTTGAAAGTTACCTAACAGCAGACATTTTGTCTAGCTAAAATAAATAGGACTTGAGAAGTCACCTTGATCCTTCAAATTCGAATATTCAAAATATAGATACCGGTAAAAAAGCTGCAATTCCAAACATTGATCAAGTTGGACTCGACGGGCCATCCATGCTCGTTCAAGTTCTTGTCTGGCTTGGTTAAGGTTCTCTAATTTGTCTTTAACTTCCGGTGCAGCATAATGGTTGTTGCTAAGCAACAGTTGACCAAAGAGTTCAAATGCTTGGAAAGTTCCAGATCTTGCGTCCATTTCAGTTCGGTGCTCCTGAATAAACATAGATTATTAAGTAATAGCAGTATTTATAATAACAAAGAATAAATTAATAAAATCAATTTTTGATACCCTCTTTACAGAAAGAAAACTAAATCTTTGTTTTTTTGCTTATGATCTTTTGACCTTAGAGAATTAGAACTAATTCTAACGAGCACGAATTTTCGCTTTCTAAGTTTCCATTTTACTGCTGATTTCTAAGAGTCAGTTAATTTAAAAGCGTGAGATATTACTGGCGAAGTAAATTAATTAGGTTTCATCTCTTTTGAAGTTTTCTTTCACCACCTGCTTTTGAATAAATAAATTTAAAATATGATTGCAATTTGTTTTCATTTTAAGTTATACGATTATTTTATTACATCTATTACATTAGCACTTGATACGTTTGCACATAATTTCGAGAGGCAGGAAAGGAGGTTAGTTCGTCAAAACGCAGTAAGTATACCTAGGAAACGTGGAGCATCTGTGCCTGTCTCCTCTCCCCCGTCTCTAAAAGTGGAATCGCTTTCCTTATAAAGCCTTTATGAATTAATCAATCCGTAAATCCGTACAAAAGCAACCAGTCTTTGGCACTTGTTTCACTCATAATTTGTTTTTAGGAATCAATTACAACAAACTTCCAAAAAAACCTCAATAGTTCAAAAACGCTATATTGTGTTAAAAATGTAAACATACTCCCCCGTTGAAGTACCCCTCCAACTTAATTGACTCAATATTTATTTGGGCTGTAAGGCAACAATTTCTGAGACCACACTGGCTAATCATCACAGAATTAAAAAATCGCAAAGGAGAATTGCAAATTACAAAGAAAAATCGCATCATTTTTACTGTTCTGCGTCTCAACAAAAACATTTGCATAAATTTTTCTTCCGTTTTTGACTGACTATTATTGTCATCGTTTCACTCTCCTTTGTGATTTTTGTTTTGTCGGGCAATAAGTATTGGCAGCCCTGCTGTTGTTGCGAAAACAGTATTTTTTAAAGGGACACTTTAATTTCTAATTTATAAGAGAAAGATTAGTGATTAGAAAAACAAACAAAGAGAGTAACACAACGAGGATAACTGCAGACTACCAAAGTAACCGTAGGCTATATACAAAAGACATGAGAGGAGCTGGACATCATTTCACGCCATTCATGCTGTTGAAAAATTAACTGTTTTTACCAGAACTAGGCTATATAAACATAAACAGTTCTTAAAAGGGTATCAGACAATTGCTACAAATCAAGACCTCGAATTAAAACTTCAACTGACCCTCATTTAAATAGCTACAGCACTGAGTTAGGGGTAACTTATACGAGTGGAAACTGTCGCTAGTGTTGACAAAAAACATCAACATTATCTAGCGTCTGGCGACAACTAGTATTTATTCAAGCTTTGCAATCCTTTTTCTGTAAGAAGCTGGGATCAGCCATTCATTACTACAATAATTTTACCAACTACACAAATCAAATTGATAACGTTTTATTATTACACTGAAAAAATGCTAAGTGTCACCAAACGCTAGATGACATTGAGTTTTTTTTTTGTCGGTACTGGTGCCAGTTCGCACCCTTGTAATTATCCCATACTCTTTGAGCTAGACTGTAATAATAAAGAGGTCAAAGTAAATAATATAATTCCTTGAAGCAGCCAAAGAAAAGAAATGACTGAGTAGTCACTTGAAATACAAAAAGGCGTCAAGAGACCTTCTTTGGTAACACATAGAAAAAAAGCATCGCCTTTAAATTCAAAAGGCAATATTAAGATATATACAGCTTTAAATAAGGATAAACGGAGTAAATTATTAGTTAATAGTACACGCTCATGTATTAATACATTTTTCAAATTTTCTAATATTTTGAATAATTTACTAGAGCTTTTATCAGTCATTTCGAGGGAGGAGCGAACCCCTTTCCCCCACTGAATACGGCTTTGGGTAGGATAGAGCCAATCTATATGCCTCCTTGGTAACTTTGATTTCGGAGCGAATTTAAGATTAGTTTAACCGTGTTATTCCTTTTCTCCTAAATAACAACTTTTATTTCAAAAGAGAAGAAAAGATAAATCTTTTACCCTTATGGGGTCAATATATAGATCGTCATGTTATAAATACAAATCAAGCATTCCATTTGAGGTTTAGCTCAAATCAGAAAATAGAATAAATTAGTTGATTAAAATAAAAACCTTTTTTAATTAAAACAAGAGCTAAGAGCTCATATAGCACTTGTGACGAGGTTGGAAGAGCCAAGAGCCAAGAGCTCATATGGTATGAGCTCTAGCAAAATTCTAAGGATCAATAGATTGCTTTATAAGGAAAATCAGAGGCGTAATGCCGGTCACGGTTTAAAATAAGAGCTCTGAGTTACGAGGTGCTTCTAAATATCAAAATTCATTAAGATCCGATCACCCACTCGTAAGTTAAAAATACCTCAATTTTTCTAACTTTTCCTCTCCCTTCAGCCCCCCCCCCCCAGATGGTCGAATCGGGGAAAACGACTTTATCAAATCAATTTGTGCAGCTCCTGACACACATACCAATTTTCATCGTCCTAGCACGTCCAGAAGCACCATACTCGCCAAAGCACTGAACCCCACCACCTAACTCCACCACGAGAGCGGATCCAGTCTGGTTATGTCCATCACGTATCTACGACATTCATAAGCGTTTTCCAAAATTTCCGGTTTCCCCCTCCAAATCCCCCCAATGTCAAAAGATCTGGCTGGGATCTGAAATAAAAGCTCTGAGACATGAGTTCATTCTAAAAATCAAATTTCATTAAGATCCGGTCACCCGTTCTTAAGTTAAAAATACCTCAATTTTTCTGATTTTTCCAAATTAACAACCCCCAGATCCCTCAAAGAGAATGGATCCATACTAATTAGGTCAATCTAGTATCTATAACTTGTGCTTATTCTTCCCATCAAATTTCATCCCGATCTCTCCACTCTAAGGGGTTTCCAAGATTTCCGGTTTTCATGATTTCTGTTTCCCCCTCCAACCCCCTATGTCCCCGGATCCAAATCGAATTGGAAACGGAGCATCTGAGACATAAGATTCTTCTATGAATCAAGTTTCATTAAGATCCGATCATCCATTCGTAAGATACCTCGATTTTCACGTTTTCCAAGAACTCTGGTTTCCCCCTTCCAACTCCCTTTAATGTCACCGGATCTGGTTGAGATTTAAAATGAGAGTTCTAAAGCACAAGATCCTTCTAGATATCAAATTTCATTAAGATCTGATCAACCGTTCGTAAGCAAAAAATACCTCATTTTTTCTAATTTTTCCGAATTACCCCCCCCCCCCCCAACTCCACCAAAGAGAGCGGATCCAGTCCGGTTATGTCAGTCACCTATCTTGGACTTGTGCTTATTCTTTCCACCAAGTATCATCCTGATCTCTTAGCTTTAAGCGTTTTCCAAGATTCCCCCCTCCCTTGGATCCGGTCGGGATTGAAAATGAGAGAGTTTCGAGGTCCTTCTAAATATGAAATTTCATTAAGATACGATCACTCTTTCGTAAGTCAAAAATACCTCATTTTTCTATTTTTTTTAGAATTAGCCCTCCCCCCAACTCCCCCAAAGAGAGCAGATCCGTTCCGGTTATTTCAATCCCGTATCTGGGACTTGTGCTTATTTTTACCGCCACATTTCAAGATTTTAGCCCCCCCAACTTCCCTTTCACCAGATCAGGCCGGGATTTAAAATAAGAGCTCTGAGACACGATATCCTTCTAAACATCAAATTTCATTCAGATCCGATCACTCTTTCGTAGGTTAAAAATATCTCATTTTTTTAATATTTCAGAATTAACCCTCCTCCCCCAACTTCCCCAAAGAGAGCGGATCCATTCCTGTTATTTCAATCGCATATCTAGGACTTATGTTTATTTTTACCACCAAGTTTCATACCGATCCCTCCACTCTAAGCGTTTTCCAAGATTTTAGGTCCCCCAACTCCCCGCAATGTCACCGGATCCAGTCGGGATTTAAAATAAGAGCTCTGAGACACGATATCCTTCCAAAAACCAAATTTAATTAAGATCCAATCACTCCTTCGTAAGTTAAAAATACCTCATTTTTTCTGATTTTTCCAAATTAACCCCCCCCCCAACTCCCCCAAAGAGAGCGGATCCGTTCCGGCTATGTCAATCAAGTATCTAGGACTTGTGCTTATTTTTCCCACCAAGTTTCATCCCGATCCCTCAACTCTAAGCGTTTTCCAAGATTTTAGGTCCCCCCTCAATCCCCCCAAGTGTCACTGGATCCAGTCGTGATTTAAAATAAGAGCTCTGAAACACGATATTCTTCTAAACTTCAAATTTCATTAAGATCCGATCGCTCCTTCGTAAGTTGAAAATACCTCATTTTTTTCTAATTTTTAGAATTACCCCCCCCCCCCAACTCCCCCTAACAGAGCAGATCCATTCCGGTAATGTCAATCACGTATATAGGACTTCTGCTTAGTTTCCCCACCAAGTTTCATCCCGATCCCTCCATTCTAACCGTTTTCCAAGATTTTACGGCCCCCCAACACCCCCAATGTCACCAGATCTCGTCGGGATTTAAAATAAGAGCTGTGAGATATGATATCCTTCCAACATCAAATTTCATTAATATCCTATCACCCGTTCGTAAGTTAAAAATTCTTCATTTTATCCGAATTAGCGAACCCCCCCCCCCCCCCCAGATCGTCAAATCGCGAAAACGACTATTTTTAATTTAATCTGGTCCGGTCGCTGATACGCCTGCCAAATTTCATCGTCCTAGCTTACCTGGAAGTGCCTAAAGTAGCAAAACCGGAACAGACAGACCGACAAAATTTGCGATCGCTATATGTCACTTGGTTAATGCCAAGTGCCATAAAAAGTAGAAAAGGGAAAACATTGCCTCATCAATACGGTAATAGCATCATATGAAAAGCAAAAATTTTAAAATTGCTGAAATATCTTTTTGGCTTTTTTTCTATCAGCCATTATGAACCACCTAAGCTAGATTCTTTTTTTTTATGAAATAGCAAATGTCAGACAAACTAAAAAAATATAACAGTGAAAATTAGAATGAATAATATTTAAGACATGAAAAGTCATTTTCCAATTCGTCTTAACTAATTGAATAGATTCAACATTGAAACTTAGCCCAGAATATATAGAATTCAATTTATCATTTGAATTTGGACGTGTCATGGACTACCAAGCAAAACTAAAAAAAATTTGAAAAAGATTTAGAAAGATTTTTTTTTAACAAAACTGAAAATCAGAAAGAGTTCTTTATATAAATTTCATAAAAATGGTAAAGGAGAAGGAGGGGAAAGTTGCGAAGCAAGGTCGTTCCGAAGGAAGAGACAAGAATATTAGAAGAGGTTCTAGCACCAGAAGGGTTAAGTTCATCAGAGACGAAAAACACTTTTAGTTGTGTTATTTATTAGTGGTCATTTAAGAAGCAGCATACCTGAGGAGGTAGAATACCATGACGAGCATCAATCTCCGCTCGATAATTCTAAAAAATATTAGCTGTTGAATCTTCAGCTTTTTTTTTTAAAATTCAAATCCTTTACAGCACTGACTGGTAATATTAATAATAATAAAAACATATTAAATATGAGAACTAAATAAGGTACTACATCGAAAGATTTGCAACTATTCCAATAATCAGCTTTCACTCCAAACAGTTAAAATTCTGCTACTTAAGGTATTTGTTATGGAGTTTGCGTATTATGGTTCTTTCTAACTACGGCGTAGTATATCTTAAGACTTTACATTATGTAATCATGGAACGCTAGTTTTGTCTGTAAAGTAGGCAGTTTACGGCACACTGAGGCTCTTCACAGAATTTTAAGGTACACTGAGGAACCATCGACACGGTAGCAATACAATGGAATTTTGAAAGAAGAATTTATTAATTTTGAAAATAAAGTAATTCACTTTAGCTACAATACCTTTCAAATTGGATCAGAGCTAGAATTCTCATGTGAATACCGCAATTTTAGTTTTCGAATATTCTTATTATGGTGAATGTAAGGAATTCAGACGATGAACATGATAATTGTTTTAATTTTTACGTTAGTATAGTGCGAAAAGTCAAATTTATAATACTCAACATAATATAAAAGGACCACTTAGTACAAACAATTACGTTTATGGTGTGCAAGTCATTTTATGTCGTTTAATAAATGCTTTCTATAGCTTAGAGTCGTTTATATGCTATCACTGGTTATCAACTGGAGTAGAATAAATACCTATAATTTTTCTTCCATTTTAGCGCAAAAGCCTGAAAACACTGTTTATCTATTTTCTCAGAACCAGTGGCGGATCTAGGCCCCCCTGACGCAGTGGTGCATTTGTGGTTGGGACCGCTTGCTCTGGTTTGGGTTAAGACGAGAGTTATTTTTTTTGTACTTAGTTTTAATAATTAAGTTTTTAATAATTTTTTAATTATTAAGACTGTTTTGTTTAGTAAACAAGTTTAAAACAAGGTTTCAGTTACTTTGTGCGGTCTCTGTTAGATTTTAATAATGACGCATACGGCCAAAAAGTAATTAACTAAATTTAGGTTAATCAAGGAAATCTGTCCGTATTACCACAGAAGCCAACTGGGAGGCGAAAATCATCCTATTCATAATAACAAGGAGGGGAAATTTAAAAACCTAACTTCTATAGACTGTCGAAACGATATTTCAGGATTGTGTTGTCACAACGGGTTTAAAAAGCAATGTATTCACTTCTTTTTACTGTCAAAAATTTGTTTTCTTGTCTTGCTATGGCACTGAGGCGAATAAATTGATACCATTACTTTTTTTGGCTGTCTGTTTTGGTTTTTTGTGTTTGCTTTTTTTTGCAAAGCAGGGTGGTTTCTACAACATCGTTGTTTTTTTAAGGGATTCGTATAATAGAAAGTAAATGTATGAGAAGTGCAAAAATTATTAATTTAAGTCTTAGATTTTGGTGGGCAGATGGTGGCCATTTTACTGCCTATTTCTATCTAATTAAAGCTAAGCTCTGCATTATATGACATATCACTTCCACTGTTCATAATAAAGAAATAAAATAAAGGCCAAACTCTTTAGAACTTTAATAAAGGTTCATACAAGTATATACTTAAAACTAAGCATATGCGTCGAAATACTCCTTCAAAGGTCATAGCAATCATTTACGAAGAATAGATTTTCGAATAATTGTTTATAAAAGAAGCCAAATAATTGTGTGTTTATTTTTTTTTATCTAGCTGGTGTATATGAATCTCTGAATTCTCAGTTTCAATCAATGGAATGGCATCGATTTTTCTTCTAACATTTATTAATAATTGTTGATAAAAAGTGGAAATTGACACAACTTGTGTTAACCACGGAAACGGAATGCAACTAAAGAATTATTTCAGAATTTCTCACCTTCTCAATGCCAACAATCACAAAATATGGTTATGTTTTTGTATAGGGGTTTAAACTTTAGATTTAAACTTTAAATTGAATGTATGAAAATCTCAAGGTTAAAAAAAAAAATAATAATTAGAAATCTACCACAGCTTGAAACCCTGAGAATATAAATCGCCAATCTATACCTATCAAATACAAAAATAACAAACACATAATAATTTGTTTTTTAAGGAATATTTGGACTCGTATACTTAATTTGAAGCCCATACCTACATATATCTTTATTAGAGTTCATATTTTTCTGACGATTTTGGTCTGACGATAGTTTTCTTACGATTTATTCGAATATTTTAGGATGAATAGAGAGGAAATGTTAACGAAGAGCTCTAAACTGACAGGACTAGCCATTATAAACATTCACCAAAATGTTGAGGAAGACATGGACCGTGCATTAAATAGATATGGCGGTTGTGGTATACAGAAATAGACTTTTCTTATAAAACTGTCAATTCTGCAACTTAAGCGAAATATATAGAACTTTAAAAAGTGGAGAGATACGCTGCGTTGTTATGAAAAGTGAAATTTTGATTATAAAATTTTGTCAAAGTTGACATTGTTAATTAAAACACTATTTTTTAAAAAGAAACAGTGATCAGTTATTGCTTTATTGCCTATGCTTAAAATTCTCGTTTTAAATTTCTTCTATGCATTTACATCTCTTCGTTCCGTTTTCTTGTTACACCCCAAAAACAACTAGTATTTAATGCTTAATATATATTTTTAGAATATACAAGTTATATCTTTATCCTCATTTCCTATTCTTTATTACTACCATAGTTACTAAGCAATGCCACAAAGTTAGGCGACATGCTAAATGGTTTGACTTGTACAATTTGTCACTAAGAGTGCATAGCCCCAAAAGATGGTTGAAGACCAATCTTACAAAAAAGGTTAAGTCACTCGCTATAGCGGTCAGAAGGGCAAAGGTAAAAAATTATACAGAAAATATTAAATATCATATTTTTTACAGATGGTGAACAGCTTTTTATTTTTTTCTAAGCATGGGCGGTTTTTATATCTTATTATTTTTTGTATCAACATTTTTATACCATTTTAATTTTAACAGATTTATTAGAACTTTGAGCCTAACCAGATTTTAGATGAAATTTACAACCATTGCCCCTACCTACCTACGACACATAATTGTCCAGGTTCCATGGATACTGATTTTTAAAATTCGTTATTACCGAAATTTGTAAATATTACTAATAAGTTTAATTCGAGCAAACAATCTGTACAGCCGATTAGGTATTTTGGGAGTGTCGTTACAATCTCGGGGATTAACCGACCTTGAACAGGTCCTTCACATATTTTGCCAAGGCGACAGAACTAAAAAATAGCGTCTCCAGGAGAACAAAGCTGTTGAAAATTTAAATCTACAAATAACTTTCATCATTCACACGGATACTATTTTGACTACAGTTAATTGTTATAATTCTACCTTAGAGAGTATTCTAATCTGTTTGAGTATGAGCAATCATTATTAGTATAATTTAAACTGAAAATTGCCTAAGTTTGGTTATTATTACTTCTAATAGCTATAATGACTAAATATAACAGATACTACTATTGATGAATAAATAGATCTTGGAAAAAAACACAAACTAAAATGAATAGCCAAGCAAAAATTACAACAAACAGGAATATGGTTCGACCCTAACAAAAACAGTCTTTGGGCCATTTTAGCGTTTCAAAAATTAATACAATCTACTTTTTTTTAGGCTTTTTTTCTTCTAAGGATTCTTTGATCCAATATACATGCCTAGTAAGCTGTGAAAAAATTCCCCCTATTAATAAAAAAATGTTATTGATACGCTATTTTGATAGCCCGACTGAATATACTGTATTTTGGTTTTCTTCCCTACTTCAGTGTGGATACATTTAAAGTTTTACCGGGGATAACAGTACAATAGACAGATTGGAGGCACAGATTTGTCGCCCTCAACATCACCTCCTTCAAAACACAAAATCAGAAATCCCCCTCACTCCCATCACACAGTAATCCCAATGTTTCAGAAAAAAATATATTTCCCATAATGTTGTAGGTTTATGGTTTCGATAGTTCGTTCTGATCTGATTTCGATTTCTGGTTTCGATCTGATCGAAAATTTCGACCGAATGTCTTGAGGTTTGTGAGTGAGGTAGTGACAATCAGCACATGGAGGGGGAAGGTTGACCTCTAACCACTTTTGACTGTTAAAGACATCAGGACTATCATTTCCCGATGAATGAGTCCCTTCAGAGTTTTTACGACCACTTCTCCCACATAGTGGCAAAAAACCTTCTAACAGATGACTCACTAATCTAAAAAACACCTCGGATTTCACTCCAAGGTTAATTAAAAAAAAGAAGGCAACTTAACAACGTGCAGTGCAAACTATATCAATTGTGGAAACAATAGGTCCCGCACCCCGTGGAGAAATGTCAATATGTCAATGTCAGTTGCCTGTGTGTGATTTTAATTTCCAGTTACCAGGAACTGGGGCTCGCTTTTCATGACGTTTTAGCTACTGTTGAAACCATGATGCCCCTGTCTATAATACACTCATTTATCCATAAGAAGCCAACTACTCTGCTTAAGAAACACAGAAAGCCTAACCGTTCACAGACTGTGACTGGACAATTGCCAGATTTCCCGTCCTGGCAGGAAATTGAGTTTAGATAATATCCTAGATAAACATAAGCTGGATAAATAATAAAAGAAAAACTTGACAATTCTTTTTGCAACCAGAAAGCTGATTCCGGTAGTACTTATTTTCCGATTTACCTTTATATGTTAACTGTAGAAAAAAAAGGAAGAGCAAATAAGATAGCTAATAACAGGAGAAAATTTTACAATCACATATGTCAGTGAAACAGAAAAATGTGTTCAGTGAAAATGAAAATAGAAAAATACACTTCCCAATTCTTTCATTCCCAGTTTGAAAATCTGTGGGCAACCCATCTCAAGGATAAAAAACGATTGAGAAAAAACAATCAAAAATACCGAACCAAAAAAAACAAAAAAACAAAACAAGCCCAATGATTCGGCTTGTACAAAAATGAATAAACAAAGGACATCACAAATCATGATAATTTAGGCAAATGTTTTTCAGCAGCCCCTTCCCCATAGAAAACACAACTTCACTACTCATACTCACAAGCTTATCAAGCATACTCACAAGTTCATCAAGCATACTAGAAATTATTCTCAATAGAGTAGGCAGAACCATTACACAAAGAAACCCAGGATTGATACATACAATCGGTAGTTTAAAACGACTGTAATTTATGACTTGATACACAAGACATTGTGATATATTTATTTCCCAAAGCAAGAGGGTACTTAGAATTAAAATATCAAACAACAACTGAGCCTGGAAGCCAGTTGCATGAAAGGTCTTCTCATATTTTGACCAAACATAAACACACGTCATAATATTTAAGACATGTTTCATATAATTCTACAGAGGGCGCAGTGGCTTGACATAGGCAGAAGTAGTACGGCTAATTATTACGACAATGTAAGAGACAAGGATGGAAAAATATAAAGTAATGATAAAGTTACAGGAGGAGCTATTACGCTTCTAGTGGGTTCTAACATAATTAATAAATAAACTTACCTGGTGACGTTCCAACAATGCCTCTGCTCCAGTGACATCATTAGCAAGCTCATCGGAAGAAACCAAACCGGTCATGGCGGAAGTCCACGACGTCAGATCTCTATAGTCACTCAAATACCTTTGCAGGTCGTATGAATCTAAGAGCTTTTCTTTACGACGATTGGCTCTTTCTGTGAGCCTCGACCATTCTCCATGAATCTCAGCTTGTTTAGTTAGAACCGTGTCAACCACATCTGGATGATTCTGGATAAGGCGAGCAGCAACTTCATCTAGCTGCCGAATCTGTAAGATAATTGAATCTCTCCCGTTTTAAAGAGTATTTATCTAATTATTTAGATTAGGAAAGAGGCATAAGAAGAAAACTCAAAGAATTCATAAAATTTAAATTTATAGAATAGAATCGGTCTTATTTGCACAATCTCTCGTAGTCATAAAACTAAATGGCGCTTGTGCTCACAAAAAAGGACTAAATCAAACGACGAAAAAATCCGAAGAGGAATAGGATTGAATCAACAATTGTTATACTTTGATACAAAGAAAGGGATGAATGAGTTGGAAAAACGATTTGTGCCAAGTGAAAGAGGTGCTGCTAGTCTGTTAATGTTCTTCGACCTAGTGCTTCGATGTTTCACTAAAACTGGTGGTAGTATCGATCTGTGTTTATCACTTCTGAGAAGATATTGGCCAAATTCAAGGATCAAACTGAGATGACGCTCTTGAAGAGAGGGAATTTGTAAAGTGGATAAAGCTAATGGAAAAAAAAAATGGAAAATACTCTTTGACGAAATTTGTACAACTAAAAGGTATTCGAATGCTATCACTGGTAGCTTTAACCATAAATAAGAGAAGACCGAATCTCCCACAATTTATCCATAGGTCTTATTTCCTACGGTAAGTGGGACAAAATTAGGTGCAATTATAGCCATTCCTTCTTTCCCAAAAAATACCCTGATACACGAACATGCAAGTATATATAGCTATATACATAAATATACAGATGAGACTACACTTAGTGCAAGAAAGTCAAAAGTTTTGTTGTACATATGCCTTTTTTGTCGGTATCCATCGTGCCTAGATAGAATTGAAGTGTAGCTTTATTTACAAGCTATAAGTGGTATCTTTACACAATACATAGAAACAAAAGCACATAAGAGTTGAATAAAACGACCCCCTACCCCTCCACCAGCTAACAAAACTTGACAATTTGTGGCTGGAAAATGCCTTTTTCAGAAAAGCACAGGATTCGCTTACAGACAAAAATCAAAATAATGATACTCCCCACGATTTTGTTCGTGTATGCTCAGGAGTATAATAATGAAAACTGTTCTGTTTCTTTTTGCTGCCAATTGGACTAATTTATAACAAGAGAATGGTTTCCACTCTTTGAAACAGTCGAAGTTCACATCGACAAAAAAAAGAAGAAAAAAAAGAAGAAAAATGTCATTACTCGTAAATTTGTAAGGAGCCTTCTTTAGCTAGTACATTTTAGACAACTAGTACATTTTAGACTATAGTATAAAAACAAAATAAAACTACCTTATCCCCAAGGGCGGCCAGGTCTCTTTCAAGGCCCTCGTGTTTTCTTTGTAGAGCTTGGACTGTCCTTAAGTCTTTTCCAAGATCATCTGACTCCAAGGCTGCATCTTTTTCCTAGAATAAACAGAAATTAATAGTATAAGATAATTAGTAACAGTTTTTTTCATGAAGGGAGCATGAGAGAGATCAGTTGAAAAACAAGGCATTTTAGAAGTTCTAGTTGATATGAAAATTAACGAAGCATGATTAAGCAAACCGTCGAAAGAAACGAGACAAATATGCAGGTGAAGAAACTGTTTATAGATATTAAAAAAATCTCAGCCACAAATTATTAGTTTTAACATTATTTTCGGGTAGGTTCGTTTCGACAAATATTGAACGAGGATAAAAGGGGATGGAGAAACAAGCTTTACGTAAAGATGGTAATATGACGGTGAGAAAACTGTTTATAGATATTAAAAAAATCTCAGCCACAAATTATTAGTTTTAACATTATTTTGAGGTAGGTTCGTTTCGACAAATATTGAACGGGGATAAAAAGGGATGGAAGAACAAGCTTTACGTAAAGATGGTAATATGACGGTGAGAAAACTGTTTATAGATATTAAAAAAAATCTCAGCCACAGATTATTAGTTTTAACATTATTTTCGGGTAGGTTCGTTTCGACAAATATTGAACGAGGATAAAAGGGGATGGAGAAACAAGCTTTACGTAAAGATGGTAATATGACGGTGAGAAAACTGTTTATAGATATTAAAAAAATCTCAGCCACAAATTATTAGTTTTAGCATTATTTTCAGGTAGGTTCGTTTCGACAAATATTGAACGGGGATAAAAGGGGATGGAAAAACAAGCTTTACGTCAAGATGGTAATATGAAGATGAGAAAACTGTTTATAGATATTAAAAAAATCTCAGCCACAATTTATTAGTTTTAACATTATTTTGAGGTAGGTTCGTTTCGACAAATATTGAACGGGGACAAAAAGGGATGGAAAAACAAGCTTTACGTAAAGATGGTAATATGACGGTGAGAAAACTGTTTATAGATATTAAAAAAAATCTCAGCCACAAATTATTAGTTTTAACATTATTTTCGGGTAGGTTCGTTTCGACAAATATTGAACGAGGATAAAAGGGGATGGAGAAACAAGCTTTACGTAAAGATGGTAATATGACGGTGAGAAAACTGTTTATAGATATTAAAAAAATCTCAGCCACAAATTATTAGTTTTAGCATTATTTTCAGGTAGGTTCGTTTCGACAAATATTGAACGGGGATAAAAGGGGATGGAAAAACAAGCTTTACGTAAAGATGGTAATATGAAGATGAGAAAACTGTTTATAGATATTAAAAAAAATCTCAGCCACAAATTATTAGTTTTAACATTATTTTGAGGTAGGTTCGTTTCGACAAATATTGAACGGGGACAAAAAGGGATGGAAAAACAAGCTTTACGTAAAGATGGTAATATGACGGTGAGAAAACTGTTTATAGATATTAAAAAAAATCGCAGCCACAAATTATTAGTTTTAACATTATTTTCGGGTAGGTTCGTTTCGACAAATATTGAACGAGGATAAAAGGGGATGGAGAAACAAGCTTTACGTAAAGATGGTAATATGACGGTGAGAAAACTGTTTATAGATATTAAAAAAATCTCAGCCACAAATTATTAATTTTAGCATTATTTTCAGGTAGGTTCGTTTCGACAAATATTGAACGGGGATAAAAGGGGATGGAAAAACAAGCTTTACGTCAAGATGGTAATATGAAGATGAGAAAACTGTTTATAGATATTAAAAAAATCTCAGCCACAAATTATTAGTTTTAACATTATTTTGAGGTAGGTTCGTTTCGACAAATATTGAACGGGGATAAAAAGGGATGGAAAAACAAGCTTTACGTAAAGATAGTAATATGACGGTGAGAAAACTGTTTATAGATATTAAAAAAAATCTCAGCCACAAATTATTAGTTTTAACATTATTTTCGGGTAGGTTCGTTTCGACAAATATTGAACGAGGATAAAAGGGGATGGAGAAACAAGCTTTACGTAAAGATGGTAATATGACGGTGAGAAAACTGTTTATAGATATTAAAAAAATCTCAGCCACAAATTATTAGTTTTAGCATTATTTTCAGGTAGGTTCGTTTCGACAAATATTGAACGGGGATAAAAGGGGATGGAAAAACAAGCTTTACGTCAAGATGGTAATATGAAGATGAGAAAACTGTTTATAGATATTAAAAAAAATCTCAGCCACAAATTATTAGTTTTAACATTATTTTCGGGTAGGTTCGTTTCGACAAATATTGAACGAGGATAAAAGGGGATGGAGAAACAAGCTTTACGTAAAGATGGTAATATGACGGTGAGAAAACTGTTTATAGATATTAAAAAAATCTCAGCCACAAATTATTAGTTTTAGCATTATTTTCAGGTAGGTTCGTTTCGACAAATATTGAACGGGGATAAAAGGGGATGGAAAAACAAGCTTTACGTCAAGATGGTAATATGAAGATGAGAAAACTGTTTATAGATATTAAAAAAATCTCAGCCACAAATTATTAGTTTTAACATTATTTTGAGGTAGGTTCGTTTCGACAAATATTGAACGGGGATAAAAAGGGATGGAAAAACAAGCTTTACGTAAAGATGGTAATATGACGGTGAGAAAACTGTTTTTAGATATTAAAAAAAAATCTCAGCCACAAATTATTAGTTTTAACATTATTTTCGGGTAGGTTCGTTTCGACAAATATTGAACGAGGATAAAAGGGGATGGAGAAACAAGCTTTACGTAAAGATGGTAATATGACGGTGAGAAAACTGTTTATAGATATTAAAAAAATCTCAGCCACAAATTATTAGTTTTAACATTATTTTCAGGTAGGTTCGTTTCGACAAATATTGAACGGGGATAAAAGGGGATGGAAAAACAAGCTTTACGTCAAGATGGTAATATGAAGATGAGAAAACTGTTTATAGATATTAAAAAAATCTCAGCCACAATTTATTAGTTTTAACATTATTTTGAGGTAGGTTCGTTTCGACAAATATTGAACGGGGATAAAAAGGGATGGAAAAACAAGCTTTACGTAAAGATGGTAATATGACGGTGAGAAAACTGTTTATAGATATTAAAAAAAATCTCAGCCACAAATTATTAGTTTTAACATTATTTTCGGGTAGGTTCGTTTCGACAAATATTGAACGAGGATAAAAGGGGATGGAAAAACAAGCTTTACGTAAAGATGGTAATATGACGGTGAGAAAACTGTTTATAGATATTAAAAAAATCTCAGCCACAAATTATTAGTTTTAGCATTATTTTCAGGTAGGTTCGTTTCGACAAATATTGAACGGGGATAAAAGGGGATGGAAAAACAAGCTTTACGTCAAGATGGTAATATGAAGATGAGAAAACTGTTTATAGATATTAAAAAAAATCTCAGCCACAAATTATTAGTTTTAACATTATTTTCGGGTAGGTTCGTTTCGACAAATATTGAACGAGGATAAAAGGGGATGGAGAAACAAGCTTTACGTAAAGATGGTAATATGACGGTGAGAAAACTGTTTATAGATATTAAAAAAATCTCAGCCACAAATTATTAGTTTTAGCATTATTTTCAGGTAGGTTCGTTTCGACAAATATTGAACGGGGATAAAAGGGGATGGAAAAACAAGCTTTACGTCAAGATGGTAATATGAAGATGAGAAAACTGTTTATAGATATTAAAAAAATCTCAGCCACAAATTATTAGTTTTAACATTATTTTGAGGTAGGTTCGTTTCGACAAATATTGAACGGGGATAAAAAGGGATGGAAAAACAAGCTTTACGTAAAGATGGTAATATGACGGTGAGAAAACTGTTTATAGATATTAAAAAAATCTCAGCCACAAATTATTAGTTTTAACATTATTTTCGGGTAGGTTCGTTTCGACAAATATTGAACGAGGATAAAAGGGGATGGAGAAACAAGCTTTACGTAAAGATGGTAATATGACGGTGAGAAAACTGTTTATAGATATTAAAAAAATCTCAGCCACAAATTATTAGTTTTAGCATTATTTTCAGGTAGGTTCGTTTCGACAAATATTGAACGGGGATAAAAGGGGATGGAAAAACAAGCTTTACGTCAAGATGGTAATATGAAGATGAGAAAACTGTTTATAGATATTAAAAAAAATCTCAGCCACAAATTATTAGTTTTAACATTATTTTCAGGTAAGTTCGTTTCGACAGGGGGTAAAAGGGGATGGAGAGACAAGCTTTACGTAAAGATGGTAATATGAAGGTGAGAAAATTGTTTATAAATATTAAAAAAAAAATCCAACAGGAGTTTTGCTGACTTTTCAGACTCACTAATCGAATCTATGAAAAAAACTGACAAGTATCTCCAAAAACACGAATTTACGCATTTTTTAGGATTCTTAGAAAACGACATAGCCGTCCAAAAGTATGGTGCATTGAATCGAACAAAGCTCATGTCCCAGCTCCAAGTGTTCAGGATAGTTTACGACTGGAAATTGCTTCGACAATAAATGTAAAATTTTCAAAGTCAAGGCGTTATAATTTTTTTTTTATGGGTTTAGAATGACACACTATCAATACAACTACAGAACAAACATTAAAGGACCCTGCTACTAGATGGCAAAACAGCTGCGCATGCTTTCCCATCTCCCAGATCTATCCACAGCTTCGTTCTTTGTCCTCTCTCGTGAATTTCCTACTTCCTTATTTAAAACATCTTTTTGCCTCATAGGAGTTAAAAACTCCTCAATTTTTTTATTTTTCCAAATCAACACCGCCCAGCTCCTCCAAAGTGAACAGATCCATTCCAATTTTGTCAATCACGTATCTAAAACATGTGATTATTCTTCCCATCAAGTTTCATCTTGATCTATCCACTCTAAGCGTTTTCCAAGATTTCTGTTTCCCCCCTGCAACCCCCTGTGTCCCCAGATCCGATTCGAATTGAAAATGGAACATCTGAGACATAAGATCCTTCAATATATCAAGTTGCATTAATATCCGATCACCCATTCGTAAGATAAAGATACCTCAATTTTTAGCCAAGAATTTTAGAATTTAGCCAAGAATTTATTTTACTTTCCCTTTAATTCCAGATAGATTGTCAAATGGCACAGTTATTGGCAGCCTTTAACATTTTTAATCTTTTAACAGTGGGATCTTTCAGCAAGGTGTCCAATTATCCTTCAACATAACCCAATGGTCTAGACCTTATTGCAATGACAGACCTAGCAAGAAGGATTAAACCCATTTTTTGCATACTTCATTGTTTGATATATTGTCTTATGAAACAAGTACCTCAGACTATTTCCCTTAATAAGTCATAGCTTATCTTCCTCCAACCTTCCGATGAACTCACCTTTTAAAGTTTGTACTTAACCACTCTCGTAACCGTGGCTTGAAGTTTCAGAATATAAGCTCGAATGTTTATGTTAGTACAAATCTAGTGTAGATTTCGCAAAGAATGATAAACTAGCGAATTCGTAAAAGTACAGTCATTCCGTTCATAAAAATCTTAAGCTCCTAATATTATGTTCTAGAACCCTTAGCTTAAAGCCTAAGATGTAACAAGTACTGGTATTTCAAATTCTTTTTGCCGATCTGTACCACTCAGTTGTTCTTGCCCATAAAAGGAACCTGATATATAGAAATTCATTATTAGAGTCCTAATCAGTTATCCGTCTGATCGGGAGTACTGTTTCCTCCTTTAAAATGGGGATAAGTCTAACTTCCCAATATTCTTTATGAGCCTGCCCAGGGAACTCAATTAAGCGCTTTTACATTCCTAACACTTTTCGGTAATGTTACGAACTACTGCTTAGACCTTTTACGGTTAAGAGGAACTTAATTTTCTTTATGTATACACGTTTGGGATCCCGACTACAACCAATCTAGGTGAGCTTAATTAACTGAACCGTAAAATACCTCCGTTTTGACAATTTTTTCCTTAAAACAAATATAATTGACCGTACTGACCTATAACTTTGCACCGTAGACTGTAAAGCTCTTAGATATTTTGTTAGAAAGTAACCTAAAATTTAATTCTCATGTTTCAAAAATGATTAAAATCTAAAAAATTGTAATCTCAACTTAAAATATTTACTATTCAAATAACTGGTTAATTGTTCGTATGTCCAAACCTCGCTAGATGAACTTAACTCCGTTCGGCACACATGTCTCAAGTGAAAAATTGGACATTTTTTTTCTTTAATGTTTAAATTAGAGCTTTTAAAGGATTTTGAGCTCTTCCCTCACTATTTATGAGGATGATTTAACAACAGATGGTTTACACCAGATTCATCTGATGACTGTGAAATCCAACAAACTTTCCACTTACCATAAAGTGAAATACCAACTATCTGACCCCCACCCAAAAATCCTCGAAAACTAAATACTATAATAAATACTAGCAAGAAGATTGCTAGTGGAATCAGATCAAGAAAATTCCACTTTGGCACTGTGCAGCATTCTAGTCACAAGGGATCTAAGCCGCATATTTTCTTTGATATTGAACAATCGATTTTGCTTTATTCATTTCTATTTTATTGATCATGTGTTTTAATATTGAAATGATTTTGTTAATTTGAAGACATTTCAAATTAATGACTTCTATTTTATCTTCAAGGTTTTTTTTTTGACTTTTTGCAACTTCCGTGGATATCTTTAATTATAATACTGCCAAAAATAAGTAAGGGAATGGTTAAGTTCAACCATTTTCTATTGGTATAGGGTTGATTTATCGTTTGCATGACCACATCTAAGAAGGAAAAGGCAAGTTTAAAAGGTAAGATATGTGAAGTAAATTTCTTTTGAAGGCTGCTTATAATCAAGCACTTTTTATTATAAACAGTTTTAATTCTAAACACAAAATTAGAACAAGTGTTGAATCAATAATAGACTACCGATTATCTAGAAACTGCTTAATGGGCCTTTTTCCAATGACATAACGTAACGTAAATTAATGTATATATTTGTCTTTCTGAGTTTAAATAAATTATCATATTTAACCAATATGTCATAAGTCTTTATTATGTTTCTCTTTTTACGAATATTAGTTTTTTTTAAAGATTCATTAAAGACCATTGACATAATTCTCAGGTACATTTTGGCAATTTCAATCTATTTTCTTCTTTTGCATAGATTATGAAAGTATGACGTCATGTAGTTATAAACGCATTTCAAATTGCATCTATATCACATCATATCATAAGAATCCTCTCGGCCGCTTAAAAAATGACATCACTTCCTTATTCAAAAATGACGTCACTTCCTTATTCAAAATGACGTCTCTTTCGATATAAATTACCTTACGATTCCATAAGCAATCATTTAGTTGAGAAAAGCTGTAAAAGTAAGATGTTTTGGAAAGGTTTTATTCTTGGCGCTTCAGTTGCGGGTGCTGGATTTTCCCTTTTCTGGGCTATTAAAAAATTCAAATCTTCAAGAGAAGATAGGTGCTCCCCTCCTAATGAGAAGAGTGACATCAAGCTAATTAATGAAGATAAAATAAAGAATACCTCCGAGGAGCATATTCAAGCAGAGCAAGATTTTACACTTGACACTGTTACTCCGAAGCAATCACACAACGAGAAAAACTCACGGGCTGCAAGAGATAGCGAAAGTGTAAAGTCACTTCTTCACACCTCAAAATTAGTTTCCAAAGAACCTGGAAAAAATCCTGTTGATGATCCGTCAAGCACAGAGTCAGAAGAACAGCCTGTCGACCCCATAGATGATCTACCGGTGCATATTATAGCCTTGGAGACCATTCCAATCTATGAAACATCTTTTGCTGCACCGGTGCCAACACCACAAAACGCCAACATTGAGGCAGAAACACAAGAGAATAAATATTCTGCTGATGTTCCGTCAACCATAGCGTTAGAAGAACCTATATCTCGTCCAGTGATGCCTGTCGACCCCATGGATGATTTACCTGCGCCTACTGTTATCTCGGAGACCATTCCAGTCCCTGAAACCTCTGTTGCTGCACCAGAGGTTTCAATTCCAACACTACAAAATGCTAACGTTGAGCCAGACGTACCAGAGAAGAATGAATCCCATCTCCCAGATGACTCCCCCCCTGAATGTCCACTTCCTGGAATTGAACAGCAAGACAAACGATCTGTAACACTAATACATCCTTTGGAGAAAAACGTCTCAGATCAGAAGATGAACAATAAAGATCAACTGGATCAATCTCGTCCAGTGATGCCTGTCGAACCCATTGATGGTTTGCCTGCGCTTACTGTTATCTTTGAGACCATTCCAGTCCCTGAAACATCTGTTGCTGCACCAGAGATTTCAATTCAAACACCACAAAATGCTAACATTGAGCCAGATGTACCAGAGAAGAATGAATCCAATCTCCCAGATGACTCCCCCCCTGAATGTCCACTTCCTGGAATTGAACAGCAAGAAAAACGATCTGTTAGACTAATACATCCTTTGGAGAAAAATGTCTTAGATCAGATGATGAACAATATAGATCAACGGGATCAATCTCGTCCAGTGATGCCTGTCGACCCCATGGATGGTTTACAAGTGCCTACTGTTATCTTGGAGACCATTCCAGTCCTTGAAACATCTGTTGCTGTACAAGAGACTTCAACTCCAACACCACAAAATGTTAACGTTGAGCCAGATGTACCAGAGAAGAATGAATCCAATCTCCCAGATGACTCCCCCCATGAATGTCCACTTCCTGGAATTGAACAGCACGAACAGATATCAGTAATTTCAACAAATCCTTTTGAGAAAAATGCCTCTGATCAGAAGATGAACAATAAAGATCAACGGGATCAATCTCGTCCAGTGATGCCTGTCGACCCCATGGATGGTTTACTTGCACCTACTGTTATCTTGGAGACCATTCCAGTCCCTGAAACATCTGTTGCTGCACCAGAGGCTTCAATTCCAACACCACAAAATGCTAACGTCGAGCCAGATGTACCAGAAAAGCATGAATCCAATCTCCCAGATGACTCCCCCCCTGAATGTCCACTTTCTGGAATTGAACAGTACGAAAACCCATCAGTAATTCCAACACGTCCTTTTGAGAAAAATGTCTCAGATCAGATGATGAACAATAAAAATCAACGGGATGAAGAAGCTCTGGTGAAGACGAGTCCTCGTAAAGACTTAGAAAGTTTGCCGGAAATAAAACACAACTATCCTGAAAATCGAAATAATACTTATAGAGACAGAGGGGGTAAAAATAGCGACAATCCACGGACGGGGTATATGCGTGCTATAAACAGAGGCAGAGGACAAACATTTCACCTTAACAGAGATAGAGACAGTACCTATGAAGAGGGTAAAGGCAGAGGATGTTCGCACTTTAAAAAGGACAGAGAAATATCTGACTTTAACAGAGGTAGAGGATTGTCCAACTTTAAAATAGGTGAAGAGAAGTATGACTTTAACAGAAGTAGAGGATGGCCAAATTTTAACCGAGGCCGAGGAAGTTCAAGAATTAGCAGAGGCAGCGAAATAAAAGAAGATAACAGGGGCAGTGGAAGGCCATATTTTAACGAAGGAAGAGGGAGAGGAAGTAGGTATGAGATAAACGAAGGCAGCGTAAGTTACGCTCCGAGCAATACTAGAGTAAAAGGAGATCCTTACAATGCCGAAGCTAATTATTTTGCAGACAGAGGCAGAAGAAATGGAGAATTCAACAGAGGGAGAGGCAGTGTTTATAGTAGAAACGTAAGTAGGGATTCAGGTTTGTTCGTTGAAGATTGTAAAATCGAAGAACCTCCAGAGTGGATGAAAAGTGAATCCACTTCCTATAAATATTGGAATCAGCGATTCAAAATTTTTAAAAAATTCGACAAAGGAATTTTATTAGATCGAGAAGCGTGGTATTCGACAACATTCGAAGACACAGCTAAACAAATAGCTGAACGTTGTCGGTGCGATACGGTGATAGATGCATTTTGTGGAGTCGGCGGGATTACTATTCAGCTAGCATTGGTGTGCAGAAGAGTCATTGCTATTGATATAGATCCTTTGAAAATCGAGATGGCACGCAACAACGCAGCAGTCTATGGAGTCGAGGATAAGATCGAATTTATAGTAGGTGACTTTTTTAAGCTTTCGAGCACATTACAAGCTGATGTTGTTTTCATTGACCCTCCTTGGGGAGGCCCAGAATATCTTAAACAGAGCTTATTCGACTTCAGAACAATGGCAGTTGATATATTTATGGCATTGAAGCGTGCGATGAAGATAACGAAGAATATTGCAATACTCTTACCCAGAAATTCTGATGGCAGACAAATTGAACAGTTGGCCTCTGGAAGACGCTATGTAATTGAAGAAAATTGGCTGGGATCCAAATTAAAAACACTGACAATTTACTTAGGTGATCTAAGTAAATGTCATCAAAACTACTTCTGGAAAAAATGAGCTTGTTTAACTTGAACAATTTTATGACTGAAAAATTTTAGAAATATATTATAAAAAAACCCTGTCCTCATTTATAAGAAAATCATTGTTCGAGTGATTTACACTGTTGTAATTGCTATTTAACATCATGGTTGCAGCAGGAACTGTTTCGAAAAAAAAAGTCTAGTGAGAAACAATTACCATCTGACACTGAATCAGGAATAGTGACAATTGTTTCAATTAATCGAAAGGCTTCCGGACGCGAAGTTGAAATATTTGATTTTCTTAAAGCTTGTTGCTTTTCTTATTTCCACTGCTTTGTTTTAAAATATTATACCTGTTTTCTGTTTTCATTTGTTAAGTTCTGTAAATGGAAAGGCAGTGTGTTCCATTCGACAATAAAAAAATAACAAAAACAATCTACCGGTTCAAATTATCGTCTTTGATACTATTCCATTCCATGAAACATCTGTTGCTGTACCAGAAGTATCAATTCTAGCAACACAAAATTCTAATATTAAAGCTGATATACACGAGGAGAATAAATATCCTGTCGATGTTCCGTCAAGCATAGTCAGAAGAAGAGCTTGTCGACTTCATAGATGATCTACCGGTTCAAACTATCGTCTTGAAGACTATTCCATTACATGAAACATTAAAGTTGATATACACGAGGAGAATAAATATCCTGTTGATGTTTCGTCAAGCATGGAGTCAGAAGAAGAGCCTGTCGACCTACCGGTTCAAACTATCGTCTTGAAGACTATTCCATTCCATGAAACATCTATTGCTGCACCAGAAGTATCAATTCCAGCATCACAAAATTCTAACATTAAAGCAGATATACACGAGGAGAATAAATATCCTGTTGATGTTCCGTCAAGCATGGAGTCAGAAGAAGAGCCTGTCGACCTAACGGTTCAAACTATCGTCTTGAAGACTATTCCATTCCATGAAACATCTATTGCTGCACCAGACGTATCAATTCCAACATCACGAAATGTTAGACTATCAAGACTGTTTCACTCTGGACTTGTTTGCAAACTAATCATGAAATGTCCTTTTCAGAGCCATTGTGCAGAAATGACCAAAGTACATTAAAAAAAGAAGAAAAAAAAGCGAAATTTCCAAAATGCTAGATATATTTCTAAAAGTGTCCTTAATCAGTTTCCTTCTACTGTACCAAAACTTCTAATTGTGTTGTGCTTTCAGTAAAACACTAGTTTTTCATAATCTTTGAAATATAGGAAAATATTATCAGTTAGTTTATTCGCACTAGCTTTATTGATGTATGTTAGGTAGACTATGAAACAATAATTTTTGTTTGTTTAAGTTTCAACTTCGCCCTTTACTTCCTTTAGAAAAATTACTTCCCTTAGAAAAAAATTGTTTAATTAAAGGCGTATTAAAAGGCTATTAATTAGACGTAAGGCTATTAAAAGGCGTAGTGTTTTTCAATTTTCAGATCTACTAAAAAGGATTTTTTTTTTTCGATGCGTAAATGGCATATCAATATTAACAAGGCTTATTCATAGGCCTTGAATAAAAAAGAGCTTCTGAACTTATTCTTGTATTCTTAAATGTTGTCGATGAGAAAAAGAACATGAGGTTAGCAAAAACTTTTCATGGAGACATTCTTTAGTATCACACACATTCTTTAGTATAACTGACAGTCTTGTGATCATCTAAATCTCTTGTTGTTAATCTGCCTCCTATGCTTCAAATATTTCCGAGAAGCATCGTTTCAGCTGATTTAACCTCGCCAGTCTTTACAACGCTGTCACCCTGTCACCTCACACCCTGAATGTTATGCCTTCGTGAAGATATTCACTAAAAACGATAAAGCAAAAATTTACAATTCCCTAGTTTGCCGAATATTTGTTCAACATGACATTATAGGCATAATGAAAGATCCTTGGGTTAAGATTCATGGGTATTCCGACTGTTGCTAAGTACTTAGCTGCGATCCAAATGCACAATCTTTTAGATTCTGGTAAAATTCATCAAATTTAGCATCAATTTAGTAGTTTAGCAAGGTGAATGAAACTGCTGAATGTGTGCACAAAAGTCTACATGAAATTACAGTTTCATTTGTCTGTATGGGAACGGTAAACAAAGAAAAATTCTTTTTTCTGAAGTTCGTAAAATTTTTAGTTGTTTCGCATGAAAATTTTGATATTTTTCTAGTCTAATGAATTCTGAAGCATGAAACAATAGTAGCTGTGTTTGCTATGAAATTTGTTTCCTTAAGAGTACTTAGCTGCGATCCAAATGCACAATCTTTTAGATTCTGGTAAAATTCATCAAATTTAGCATCAATTTAGTAGTTTAGCAAGGTGAATGAAACTGTTGAATGTGTGCACAAAAGTCTACATGAAATTAGTTTCTTGTGTCTGTATGGGGACGCTAAACAAAGAAAAATTCTTTTTTTCTGAAATTCGTAAAATTTTTAGTTGTTTCGCATGAAAATTTTGATATTTTTCTAGTCTAATAAATACTGAAGCATGAAACAATTGTAGCTGTGTTTGCTATGAAATTTGTTTCCTTAAGTGACGACCCCATTCCTTTGTCTCCTATATGGCATTGAATTTTCATGAAATTAAAACACTTTTGCTAGATGAATGTAACTCTCAGGAACAGATTTAGAGCCCAGAAATGTGTGTAAAAACTGTTTTCATCTGGTTAATATCCATGGGTATTCCGACAGGTGCCAAATACTTAGCTGCGATCCAAATGCACAATTTTTTAGATTCTGTGGTAAAATTCATCAAATTTAGCATCAATTTAGTAGTTTAGCAAGGTGAATGAAACTGATGAAGGTCTGTAGGATTTAATAAGTTGATGCTCTGATTGCACTGTGAAGGTGCAAGATAAAAAACGCCCACTCAATATACGCGTCAAAATTAACGGGCAATCTTTAACTGGCTGAAATATGAGTCACCCAAGCAATCTTTAATTCATAGGACACAGGGGTCTAAAGTGGAGCAATGGGCCATTGCACTATCGAGAATTCGCTACTAAGTTCGTATATTTAAACATTTTGAAATTCTTTCGGTCATCAATAACTTAAACAGATTATTTTAGGAATGGTCCTAATCGGTCAAATATCCATCGTGAAAAGTCATCCAGATGGTTGTGAGAATATCGTAGATTAAAATACCCTAGAAACATATTTCACAAATAATATTTGGTATTTATCAAGTAACTAAACTTCAACTGAATTCGAAAAAAAACGACCTCACCAAAGTCAGAATTTTGACTAATTCTGAATTTAGCTAATTCAGACTGATTCAGACTAATTAATTTTGACTAATTCCAAATGTAGCTAATTCTGTTGGTGCAGCGTGGCACATCTTGACTATAACAAACTTTTGTATTACGTCGATATTTAAAAAGCAAGTTCTGTCTAAATGATAATTAGCTAATTAGTCAATTATTATTAAGTAACTGAAACCTATTTTAATGATCGAACAAACCTGAATCCAATCCTTGGTTTCATCAACGTCCCTATGGAAGCGCTGTACTTCGTGTGCCGATCCGAGCTGTTGGGCCTTTTCGGCTGTCAACTGTTGAAGACTAGCCCATTTCCGATTTAAATCCTACATAAAAAAAACAATTAACAAACAATAAAAGGAATCATTGCCGTATTTATTTTCATTCATAATTAGCTCCAATTAATTACAAATACAATAACTACCACCAATTAACTTCAATTAATAAGAATAATTAATTGACTCCAATTGATTTCTTAATTACAAATGAAAGCGCCACAAAAAGATATCGATCTATGTGCAAAAACAGCCCTCATACTTCACGACCATAGCAGTTGCTATCCATTGTTACTTGGTTATGTGTTACTTTCTTATCCTTTTAAGTTTAAAAATAAGCTCTTTACTGTTGAATGAACTTTTTTTTATCTAAATAAAATAAACACACAAATGTATAAATCTCCCAAACGTGAAATAATGTAAAAAGCATCCTGAATAATTTTTTAATTTTTTTATCTATTTATTTATTAAACTCGAATGTTAGCTTAAAATTTGTAGAAAACTATAAAAACTCTTTATGACTGTAAACAAACCTATTTACTGAAATATATTGAGTTGACATATTTTGAGAGCGATATTTTATTTAATTAATAATAGTTTTATTTGTTTTATTTAATTGAAGTTTTATTTCATTAAACAATTTTTTTGACCGCATTGAGATTACAGCCAGCAGTTAATGAAGACGCAAGACCAATAATTAAACTCGCAGTCCAACATTTCGTCTAGGTAAATACAAGCCGGCACGTCCTACTTCAGAATATCTTGTCAAAATTACATTCTCAACATTTGATTTGAAAATGGCAATTTGTTTTATAATGTTATCTATGGTTTTCGATTTATTAAAAAAAAGCAGAAAATATTGCAATGCATTTTTTGAAAGCCAAAACAACAACAAAAAAGTTCTTTGTTTTGATGTTTGATTCACAAATAGCTTGTAAAATCAGAAAAATAAGAAAAGAGGAAACTACAGTAGGGTGATGTTTGATTCACAAATAGCTTGTAAAATCAGAAAAATAAGAAAAGAGGAAACTAGAGTAGGGTAGGCATTCATCTAGGTACAAGAAGGGAGACAGTTGTTATTTGTTTCTTTTTTCTTCAAACACTTAAAGTTTTGCTCTGATAGTTTAAGAGCAGATTTCTTACCAATTGTTGTTAAATTTGAATAAAGAACTAAAACTTACTTTTGTTTCCGAAGATATTCCTTTTTGATATAAGTTAGTGGGGATTTCTCCCCGGACCCCCTCCCTCAAAAAGGTGGTTAGATCTTTCAATCTACCTTCTAATGAGCACCCAAAACTATTCAGGAGGAAAATGGAGGGGAGAGAGAACACCAAGACCCTTATTATAAAATTTCTAGTTTAGTGACTTTTTTGTCAACTGCTACTACTACAAGTTACTGCAGCACCAAGCCGTTTGAGGCAAAGAGAGAAGCACAGAAACCCTCTTTTATTATTTATTTATTATTACGAATAGCGGTAAGCATTAATGCTTGTCGCAAAAACACAAAAACACAAAATCATAATACTAATCTAAAGTAAATTGGCAACGACAAATTAAACAGCAAAAACTTCTAAATAAAACAACACTACACAGCAAAAGCGTCTAAATAAAAAGGCGTATTTACTAATTCACTCTTAAAATTTTGAACACTCTCTGCCTCGACAACCTCCAAAGGCAAACCATTCCATGGTCCGGCAACTCTACTAACAAAAGATAATTGACCAATTTTTTCAGTGGTTTTGGGGGATATAATTTATAATCATGCTGACGAGCAGAGTGATAATGGCTAAATTTAAAAAATAAATTTGGATCAACATCATCCATTCCTTTAATTATACGAAACACATTTACAAGGTCATTGCGACATCTACGAAGCTTCAACGACGGGAGTTGAAGCCTACAAAGTCTCTGCGGATAAGAAAGGCGCTGAAGGTATGGGACCAATCTAGTGGCCCTTCTCTGAACCTTTTCTATCCTATGCTCATCCGTTAGACTTAATGGAATTTTTGTTTCGCCCCAGATGAATGGAACGAGCCGAATTTTTAGCTATATGACACCCTTGGTCTTTAGAACCTGGCCCAGCCATCTTAACCTTCCTATCTTTATACTCATAGAAAGCAGGATTGAACCACATTTTTCGTACATCTTAATGCTTGACATATGAGCATTCCAATGAGAACCTGACAGTTTCCTTAGAAAGCATTTCACAAATATTCCTCAGGTTTTCGAAGCACCTTAGCCAATGTCGTTACCGTGTCTTCAGATATTCTAATCTTAGTTATTAGACTTATCAACCTATTCTTCCAAACTGTTTTTCAACTCTGAAAACACACCCATCGCCTTGGCTATTCTACTTTTTCTATCTTCACTGCATCCTCGCCTTTATTGACGATACTACATAAGTAAGTTAGACTATACCCCTTAGTCACCTAACATCACTTCTTCACCCTCATTTATATCTGGTCTAAGCGACTTAATCTCTTTAACATTAATTTTCGTATCTTCTGTTGTGTTTTAAATTCTCAAGACCTTCAAAACTCATTGATTTTGCAACATTTTATCGAAGGCACTCAATCCATCAACATAATTTATATATATAAATATTAAAAAAGAAGTTTCACCTTCCATTTAATTCTGTGTTGTCCCATAGCTTTTGCCCTAATCAAGTTCCCCAGGAATTCTTGAATTCCATGCCAAATACTTTAACATTGTTTTGAATATTTATAATCTTAAGCAGCCCTTAGGTAGGCTTTTAGAAAAGTATGCCTTTCTAAAAAATACTTTTCATAAATTAATAGCTCACCGTGTACTGTAAACGTTATAGAGTTCATGACCTGTATATTTATTCTATTGTCACTTACCACCAACTGATTAAAAATTACTAAATTGTTTAACGCTGTATTTTTTTTTGTGGATACACTAACCCCACTTTCTACCTTAACCGCCGTACTATTATTCTCATACATAGCACTAGTCACTTCAATGTGAATATCTAGTATACCATATAAGGACAAGACCTCCACAGAAATTGTTCCATCATCCAAACCAAAACTTAAAGGTCAAATTTGACTAATTTGATAGACTTTGATAGGCAATTTGGAAAAGTGTGTTATCTTGTCTTAATTTGATGATACAAGTGTTAAGGCTGCATATCGACTTCTGCATTAGATAGGGGTTATGCGAACTTAGATTTGATTTTGATGATATAGTAGGCATGGAAAAGGTTAAATAAAAAAAAAAGATAAAAGAAAGTGTCGAGTCCGAGAACTTTTTCAGTCAAACGTCTCGAGACATTTTTTGGACATTTAAACAGGCTGGAGTAAACGCCGAAAACCCGTTTCTCAAGACAAAGAACTTTTCTAAGCAGATGATGTTACTCACCCACAAGAAAAGCGCAGATTAAGGGGACTCTAGGTCCACCCATCCCTCAGTAAAAGTACAAGACATTAAAAAATAGTATGTGTTTAAGCAGAACTTACATCGTATTGACTGTCCTACTTTGTCTTATAACTTAAATTAATCACCCAATCCCACACAAATTCCAGTATGTATGACTTTTCGCTTACCCTGGATACTAAATATCGTCTATAATTAATTTTTGAAATTTGATTAAGCTGTGGGGGATGTAGTAAAATCATATTATGCCTAGTTGCAACCCCAAAGTCATGTGGTGAGTATTTAAAACGAATGAATTAATTGAAAAGCACGCCATGTGATGCAATTATTTTTTTTCTTTTGAATGTAAAGAATTCCAAACCAGCAATAACCTATCGTAAAGATAAGTGATTAGATACGATGAGTGATTCAAAAGTTTGAACATAGGTCTGATTTAACAATAAAGGTGTTATACATGTTCATGACAAAGGAAGAATTGATCAGTCGTTTGATAGTTGAAAAAAAAGGAAATCCAGTAGTTTCCACTATTTACAAAGAGCTAGACTATTTACAATCATATTTCTATCCTAAGGATCTTTATTATTTTTTTTTTTACTGAAAATAAAATGAAGAAACAGCAAGGAAATTTACACATTAAAAAGTAAGTTAAAAAGTAAGAGTAGTTCAAAAGCCGTCTCGGTCCCGTTCTTAGTTTCGCCAGAGCAGCGTTTTCCAACCCGGGAGGCACACCTCCTAGGCACTCCGGACCTGCCTAAGAGGATGCGCGAATATCAGCGAGAATGTACAAATAAAAATCAAACGAAATTAAAGCTACACAGGCACGCAAATATTTTACAACACTTGGCAGCTGATAATAAGTAATGGAAATATACACACAATAGGAGAAACATTAGTTTCACCAGCAGGTGTTAATATGGGTCAGAATAGTGTTTGATGAAAAATATGCAAAACACCTGCAACAAACACCACTCGCTGATAACACAGTTGGCAGAAAAATAGAGGATACGTCCTCCGACAGTCTTTACAATAAATTAGTTTCGCAGATGCACGCAGTTAAAAAGCTAAACGATTGAATAAATTGGAGTTACAAACTTACCTCCATCTGTGCTTGTATTTTTAAAGCAGCTTCAGTTTGTCCTAGACTCATTAGTTGCATGGCAATTTCATTCATTTCAGCAAGTCTAACTTCATTGGCTCTTAAATCGGCAGTAAAATCATCAAATTTCTTCTGTAGAACTTCAACTTGCTCCAAATCTTCTCCGACGTCTTCAACTTGAGCATACTGCTCCTGAAATTTAATAAAAAATAGAAAATATACAAAACGATAGTATTGACTGCAGATACGGCAAAAATTAGACATTACAAATAATGACAAATAAAAATTTATATGGGACCTGTTATGAGCTACGATTTAAAAAGAAATGCTAGAGCAAACATAATTGTTATATACAGCAAATTCTACGAGTTTTATAAATGTCATTTATGATGATCAACTGTCAGCGTAATCGTCTTATACTTTTCAATATCCTTGAACGATTTTTTTTAAGCATGTGCAAAAATGTAAACCCAATTTGCGCAAAAAGTTAAACACACCTGCTATGGTGTGACGTTCAGTAGCAACGTTCCATTTAGCCCACACGTTACGAGCCTTGTAAGCAAGGGGAGCTACATACTGTAATCCTTAACCACATTGCGTCAATTAGATTTCCTATAGAGCAATTGATGCTCGCTTATATGTGTTATGTAAGCCCTTTGCTTGAATACGCATGCCCAGTTTAGGGACCACAGGTCCATAACATCAACTATCTCAACGACGAAATTAAAACAGTGCAAAAAAGAGTCGTAAAAATCATCATAGGAACCAAGTAGGTTACTTGCGAGTCTGCCCTCGTAGCTTTTCATATCCCACCCTTAAAGAACGCAGGTACTATCCTATGTTCAAGTTTGGACACTGTGCTTCGAAATACACACCACAAGAACAAGTTTGAACCAGTGTACTGTAGACCTAATTGTTTCAGTAATTCATTGGTTCCTTATTAATTAGCATGATAAATTGTACTTAGGGCATTGTATGTTGTAAAAAGTAGTGTACATTAGTTGCGGCACTAGCCGTTATTACGGTAGCTATTTTTTTTCCAACGAATCTTGGTTCTTAAAAAAATCATATGCCCTTTCTATTTAGACAATAGAAAGGGGTTCTTACCTTGAAACAAGTTTATGATTTTAAGAAAATTCTTATTCCATTTCTGGAGTAAGCTTGCTTTTTAGATTGACGTCAGTGCGACTTTCCAATATCATTGCAACAACAACTATTATTGTCATCAAAATTAATGATATTTCCGAAATGGGCTTCACAGTCACTCATTCCGATATTCTCAGGATAAATATAAGTTTCGTATTTCCAGAAGAAGGATCTTGAGACCTCCGTTCTATAATTCTTCCATTATTGATCCCGTTGTGGCATTTTATGATACAGGAACATATTCTGAGAAAATCGAAATCAACGAATCCTCTGCTAATTCTACTTCCATCAAAGGTTAATACAAATGATGTGCCAATTGCTTCTAACAATAATAGCAGTAAAAATTAAACAAGGCAAAAAGTAAACATTCATTTGTAAAGCTGAAATATTTTTTTTTTATTTTAAAGTAAAAATTTCCTTGCACCATCAACAATGATGAAACGGCACTAAACCTGGTAATTTCCTTATAATATTATTTTCAGCTTCAATGTATTTTTTATACCTTCGCGTGAGTGTTTCAAGCGAGGGGTTGACAGGGATTACCTCAGCTGGAAGGATATTCCGGTTGGTGACGGATCATCGGGCAAAACTCGTTTTTAGGTATTCCTGAAGTGGTGTACCCTGCGCGAAGTAGTAATAACTCCTCTTATAGTAGCCTCTCGAAGTAGCATTTGTTAAAGACCGACACAGCTGCCACGTGAAAACTAGCTTGGATCGATTGCGGAGGGTGGACATCCGGGTATCAAGAAGTTGCTGACTGATTTTGAGCACGTTGGAGAGGAGCGATACTTCTTTTTGGACCATCGATAAATAGACAGCATGCATATACATTCATGAGTCTGATTCGAGCAGTGAAAAGACGTCAGATAGAACCTATCATCGGGACTCATCAGGGAGGAGATATTTGCACCTCAGGATAACTCCTAGCTTCCTGGAGTAACAGGATTTCACTTTGCTGAGCCGTGATATTTGAGTCCAGGTGATATCATAGGAAAAGTGTACTCCAAGAAGGCGTACTAAATCTAATGATTTTATTTCGTCTCCTTTGAAGACAAAACCAGGATGCGCCTTCACATTTCGCGCTTTCAAAATAAGAAGCTCATTTGTCTTTGATGCAATGAAGCTGACAAACCATGTATCCATCCACATGTCAATTTTCTTCAAGTTGGTCTGAAGTTTTATTGAGTTCACTGGGATCATCATCCTTTCCTACGAAGATCGTCGTCGTCGTATCATTGGCAAAATGGATCCCAAAAATAATTCCTTGGAGTACTCCTACAAACACTGAACGTTCTTTTGCAATAAAACCGTCAAGAACAACTCGAAATGGACCTTAACAAAGAAAGTCAACCAACACCTCAAATAGCCTACCGAAGACATCATAGATCCTTACTTTACTTAAAAACCCTCCTTGCCATGCGCATTCCGAAACCTTTACAATATCAAAGAAGAGAAGACGAACATTACGTCTCTGGGACAAGAGCTCAAGCCACTCCCAAAATACACAATAAGACAGTGTACCTTAGAACATCTTCCACGAAAACCGTTTTGTGCGTCAGCCAAAAGCCAATGTGACTCAGTGTACTGATAAGAAGACTTATTTATAACACTCTCATGGTTTCAGGAATGTAGCTGATATAAAGCATTTTCTTCCACTGAAGAAGGAGGTAGGAGGAAACGCAAATTCGGGGGCATACCAATGAAGAATGCGATTGGGGACTGCATCAGGACCTTAAGCTTACTTACTTACTTATTTGTAGCAGGACTCAAGCATCTCAGCTCCTCCTGGCGTCCAGTAGCTTCGTCATTGTGGTAAGCCAAGAGTCTGGATCATTCGTAAGTAACTCAATCAATTCGAGCCAGGACGTTTCGTAGAAATACATTTAACCGCGCAGGTCTCCACTCCCAGATAGCATCCTCCGCGCTTTGGCCTAACTAAAAGTGGCATAGGCGATTCCGGCTGTTTTCACCTAACTACCACGATGAGAAAACCGCAGTCGGATTTCTCCAATGTCTGACTAGGGACGGAAGACTAGACTAGCCTCATGGGGGAACCACACCATCAGAACCATCAGGACCATCCTGTCTATCTAAATCCAACCTAGTTCACAGGAGATTTAGTCAGGGATTAAATCTCCTGACCTAAAGCTAAAAGACCTGAGGGTGTGGTGAAATCTACCTGACAGAACATTGTAAATACCTTCCAACTGGTTGCGTTTACAATAGTGGTTTTTGCGGACGTTTGCGAGGAAAATGTGGAGGGGAATTCCGCATCATCAAACTAAGGAAACTTTGAAAACACTTTTTCAATAGCACATACTTTTTCCAGGCCAGAATACGGCACCACTCCTTCGACATGAAGCGATCAAAGTGAAGAAAGTTTAAATGACAGTAAAGCTTTTTGACACCATCCACCTCCATCTTGCACATATTCCTAAACACAATCCCCGTCTGAATCAGATTAGGCTAGATTACATTTTTTTTTATTATGGTAGCTTTTGCCGAGTGAATATTTTTCTGTTAATCCTAGGAAATATTTCCGCTTAGAAACCATGGAACATTGGTAAAAAAAAGTCCTTGAAAACAACAAGTGTCAACAGTTATCTCCCCTGATAATTCATAATATTTACAGGCTGAATCCCTTTTTAACAGTGTTTTAAACTATTCATTATTCTCTAGGAGTGCTTCTAGTAACAATTTGATACAAACCTTATTTTTGATCCATTGAGCCAATTCTGCAGCTTCTCGGACAAGTACATAGGCCTTACACGTTTCAGACAACTTTCTTTGTCTCTCCTTAGCCAATGCCATAAGTGACTGATATTGAGCTTCAATTTGAAGTTGTCTGGCTCCAATGGAGTTCTGTTCAGCCAAAGCTTGTTGAGAAGCGGTCAAACCAGCTTCCATTCTCTTGACATAGGCAGCAGGGACAAAGCCCTTAGAAAAAAAAAAAAGTTGAATTTAATAGATAAATTCGAATTCTAAACAACACACTGCAATATAACTAAATTAAGTAAAGACGAAATAATAATTAGATTCCAAAGACAAGTTTTAACCCCTTTAAGAAGTTTCAACCATGATGACTAGATGCTTGCTGTAGCTAGGACTAGAGTCTTAGTAAATGGCAGGGGGGCTCTTGGGTTGTGGACAGTAATAAAAACTGGGACGACAAAAATAATTTATTGACTAAACAAAATTTCCCCCGAAGCACAGACTTAAAGCAACTAAAGTTTGGAGTACCAAGCTTACAGAAACACCATGTAGGCATTCTTGCGCAGGCATACATACGCAGCGGTTTTTCCCCCGTTTTGCTTTACTGATTAGTTGTGAAAACTATTTTTCTACCGAAAGATGACCAATACTATGTTACAACCAAAAATAAAAGAAACAAAAGTGATCTGGAGATTATAGAGGTACTATCAACCTAAACGTCAGATAAATAATTGTAAATTAAGGTTGAATCTAAGTACATTTTTTGCTTTTCTTCGTTTTCGACCAGGCAGCCATTAAATCCTCTCTCCTTTTTTCATTTACCCTTGTTAATTCTAGTTCGTACAGTTTTGCTTCTAACACGAGAAAAATGAAATTACCGATTTTGTTAAGCTAGTTTTAATTTTCTTTACTTCTTTTTCATTTCAATAGGCTGCTAAGGGGGACGCTACGTGTTTTGGCCTAGGTGTTTAGCCGAACATTGACAACGAATGACAAATTATCACTAAACGGAGGCATATAACGTTTTGCTCCTTAAATCTAAAAGTAGTATAGTCTTAAAAGATTGAAATCAGGGTGTGCCTATATTAGGAAAAAGCCCTTTTTGGGGGTATTTAATTCCAATCTCTCCAGTTACGCTTCCATAAAATGAAAATTTTATCCAGTTTTTAGCGTCTTGTTTACAACCACTCTCGAAAAGTGCAGAAAAGTTTTAGAAAGAGTAATTAATACATAAATTAAATAATAAATTAATCAATCAAAATATTTAACGTTAAACAATTAAACGTTACACAACTTATTCTTATCTTTGTGTCTTCCACCTTATGTTGCCGAAAAATTTCACTTTTACAATGGAATACATTCCAAAGAGAAGTCAGACTGAAGTTAATACCGTGAAAAGAATGAGAAACTGAAAAAGATAGTGTTACCTGTCTATCATTCACTTCAACTTTCCACCAATCTTTGTTGTTGGAATTAAGGAGAGTGAGGACATCGCCTTTTTTCATTGAAACTTCTCGAGGTGATTTTTCTGTATAATCATAAAGGGCTACAACGCATTCTTTGCCAGTGATTTCAGCCACAGGAGTTTCTTGTTGCTGTAAAGCACAAAATGCACGAGTTATTAATTAATATATAATTATTCAAACATTCAAATGCTTTTATAAATATTCGTTGGGTCAGAAATATACTAGAAATCTGGATTTTTCAACCAAAAAGTGTTTTGGGGGTCCTAAAGACATCAGTTTCATAGCAAAACAATACTATGCCAATGTACAATCAACAACATTTTTTTTATCTCGCGGGATATATGATGTAGACGTATAATCTTGGCACCCAACTTGATTTTAAGGAATTGGTTTAAGCCAACAGAAATACTTTTTTATAGCAAAAACAAAATACTTTTATTGACCAATGAATTATTCTTCGGGAAAATTACTCTAAAATATAATTCAAGGCACATGAGTGTATGAAGACATAGTTTGTACGCAACAAAAGGATCAAAACGTATATTAAAGAAAACTGTATTATATTTTTTTTACTAAGCAATCAGATTGCATGCTAGAGATCCTCACTAAACCTCGCTTAAAACTTTTTTGCTATATTTGAATTTTTTGGTTAGTCAACAACGTTTTAGCAAATACTTGAAACAGAAACGTCCGTTCGAAGAAGGTCAGAAATCAGCAATTGACGGTAAAACTAAAATCAATCGCTTTGTTCAAAAGTCAAAGAGTGTATCTAGTAATCTGCAATTTTATGAAAGAAAAATATAGGGTTTGAATTTTTCTTTTTTTTTGGTGATAGTTTTTTTTTGTGATTTAGGATTCAATCTTATTATTTTTTGTATCAGTCTTATCTGCAACAAGAGCAATATCAAGCCTTTCTTAGCTGCAGCTGTAACTGGAGGAGGGGGGGGGGGAGACAGACTTTTCTCTGATTTAATGCTTTTTAACGATTTACTGCATTCAAATCAGTTTAAATATTTCTAAGTGTTTTATTTAAAGGTTTAAATGTTTTAAAATAAGTTAAACGCAAGTTTAAAGTGAGGAGAAATTGCTAGTAAAAATTGTTCGCTGATGAAAAAATATGCTTTGGAGATTATTGTGTTCGAATATGAGAAATTATAAATGACTGATTTAGTTTTAACTTGATTTGAAATATGCTCACGCATTACTCAAACACTCTAATTGAGTGGTGTGAAATTGTAGAATAGATGCCACATGCGGTTACGTTTAAGTAAAAGCCCACGTATGGAAGAGGAAAGGGAGGATTTAGGATGAAACTGGACTAATACTGGTCCAGAAAAATCCCTCCCTCCCCCTCGTAGATCAAAATGCGGCTAAAGTGCGATTTTTTTTGTATTTTGTGAATCGAATCAAAAATACATAGTAGAGACTGTACTGATCAAATGGTAATTCACGAGGTTTTCATAAAAAAACAGATTTCAGAAAAAATCTGAACACCTTTTTATAAAATAATATTGAAAAAGTGTCAACCCATGCATAAAATTTGGCGCAATAGATACAAGCTAATTGGTTTTTTATCACTTTTATGAGTGAATACTTGTAAAATAAAGATCTACCAAATCCCTTGAAGATTAAGTTGTAACATTAAAGGAAGATCTGAATCAACTAGAGCTGAAGAGAATCCAGCTTTTCTCTTTTAAACCCACAGATTTAAGCAGATTTATACTCTCCACAGAGTTATATCATTTTAATAAGGCCTTGAGGCTCAGCAATAGACTTCGAGAACAGGCAGAATTAAATGTTATTACGATCTTCTATCCGTGCGAAGTCTTACCCTGCATTGCTCAGCCTGCTCTCGTAGTGCTTGTATTGTGGAACTAAAAGCCTCCTGGTCACACATTAGAGCCTCATGCTTCTTCAACAACGCTTCGGAGCCGTCTTCGTCTTTACCGTAGTCGACGTTTCCCACAATTGGCTCCTTTTCTCTCATCCATGACTCTGCCTCGTTTGCATCAGCAAAGTACTGATGAGCTTGCAATGAGTCTTCAAGGTCTTGCTTTCTCTGGAAATTATAACAAAGGATATGTTATAATATATAAAATCACTATAAATATAAATAAATATAAATAAATAAATAATATATATATATATATATATATATATATATATATATATATATATATATATACATACAATAATAAAAAATATATGATATAATTAGGTTTGCGTGACCTTATCCTGAGGTCTGGCATAATGCTGCTGTCTAACCCTGCTCACCGTGACGTTTTACCCCCAGAAGCACCGACAGTCAGCCGTTCGAAACAGAAGCCAAAACTTGTGGCAGTGCGTGCTCGGACAAACTGCTACCAAAACTCTCTTGTCTCTTTTTATGTCAATATATATTATTGCATAATAACATGTTTTGTATTTCAACGTCAAATTAGCCATTTGAGCTACGATTGATGTTTAATTAAACCCTTTTCTTGTTCTCCCTCCCCCCTCTCTCTCTCTCGCTAATAAATGATAATAAAAGTCTCAAATTTAAATATTGAATTAAACTGCAAATCTCTTTTCCTATTCTATTCTCTCTTGAGAAATTGTATCCTTCAAAATAGAACGGGGTAGACTTATCAGGTAGTCACATTGCTTTACACATCCACTTAATTTTATCGCTTAAAAGCAGATATAGATTCCCCTCTCCCACCAAAACAGTTGTTAAACACTCAAAAAATGAGTGTTAAAAAGACGAATAAAAATTTCTAAGTGACTCCAATGTATTTTCAAAAGTTGTAAGTGGAAACACTCAAAATATACTGACCTAAAACCACTATCTAGAGCAGTGGTTCCCAACCAGTTTTGGGCATTTCGAAAATTCTGATGCCTCTTCATGAAATTTAAATTTTCTTATTCAAAATTTTACATGTATTCACCTGAAAGAAGCTTAAAAGGTCATTAACTCACTATTATTCTTTGGGTCGTCCTCTGGGCATATTCTATACTATTGTCCATATCATTCTATATTACATATTCTATATTATTGTCTGAATACAGCATCTTTTATAGCGAATAACGTTATTACCTTTATTATCTTTTTTTTATAAGGCTCTAAAGCAGAGTCACACGGAAGGTGCTTATCGGTGAGCCCACGTCCCACGTTGGGAGTAACGGATCTAGAGCATTCAAAAGGCGAATAAAACTTCGAAGAGAAACTACCGTACTTTTAAAAATTATACGTAGAAATTATTAAGATCATTATCTAAAATATTTAATTAGCGTGAAAATATACTCTGTGAAATTTGTGCAAAAAAAACAAAACAAAAAAACTAAATTTCAGCAAAAACTTCATAGCCCAATTTTAAGCTAGTGATATTATGAAATTGGTCAAAAATAGTCACAGAAAAACTGGTCCCACTTTTTCCAACAGCCCCAGTTGCTGTATGTCACAATTTACAATTGTATGTCATATCATACAATTTATCTTAGAATAGTTATGAATTGACACAGTCCCTAGCAAGGGTTTTTCGTCTTTAATTTTTTTTTTTTTTGGAAGGCTACCAAGAAAGATTGAAAGTTTTCTTCGGTAGCAGTGGTAGTGATTTTTTCTTCTTTTTTGCGTATTTAAAAATATGATTTTTCTATCAAGATTTCAAAACATTTTTTAATCCTTTTAGTAGTCATCAGTACCATCTTCGCATCATTTTGCTTAGCGTAAATGCAAACTTCAACCTTTGATATTTACATTTATGACATTTCTTATTTCCATGTCATATTTCCTTAAATAAATCCTGGTATTTTTTATTCGTTATTAAGGAATTTTGGTTTCTCAAAATTCATGAAAACATTTAAATGATTGCCATTTTTTAGTATCTGAATTTTCAAAATTGTCTTTTAAAACTAAAGGGCATTATAAACAGGGTTATATTAGTTGTGTAATTAAAGCATCCCAGTTCCATGGTGGGGTGATCAGATCATTAAAGACCACTTAGTCATAATAGAGATGATGATGAAATCTCGTACTAAGCATTGAAAACACTGGGAGAGGTCTACATTTAAATACGCAAATCGCTCAAATTTACGCTGTACAAAACTCCAGAACAACCCGGTTCTTCGTTAGTTTCTTTCATTTTGGCGCGAGATAAGACAAAGACAAGTGACAGAATAGATGGGAAATACACAATTTAGGCAATATATTTGCACATTAGGGGGGGGGGGTATTTGGAGAGTCTGAATAACGGGAAACTATTCTCAGTTCATAATATGTAGAATACTAGAACCTAAAACATTTACATGTAGACCCGTAATAATCTAACCCCCCCCCCGCCCCTAATGTACCAATATTTAGCCAAAATTTGTTTCTAAAATAACAAAGAAGCTAACGAAGAAACCGGTTTGTTCTCGAATTTTGCGCATCGTAAACTTGAGTGAGTGGCGTATAATACAAAAGTACATGGAGAGACAGCCGGATTTCCCGGTATTATTTAAAACGATCAGAAACTAAACTAAAAAAGAAACAGGTTTCTTTCAACTGAAACTAATGAGTAACGTAACATTAAAACTGAAAACGAACAGGAATTATTACGTATATGAAAAGGTTTGCATCCTCCTCAAGGACTCGCTCTTTACGCTAAAGATTTTTTTTAGATTCTAAAACAAAGCTTATTATTCTATTTAAACGGCCATTGTGTAACAGGAATCGTTCTAAAAGAATCAGGACAAAAAAGTTAAAACTTTAGATATTTAGTAGGGGTATTTCACGGGGGGGGGGGGGGTTAAACACCTAGAACCGAAAATTCACTGCTGTGGGTGAGCTTAAACAATTATGTCCAACAACCAGGATGATCTATAAAATTATCTTTAACTAGAAAACTAGTGAACATGTTCTCATTCTCATGAAATCTTACCTGAAGAGCCTTTTCTTTTAATTGGTTCCATAGATCAGCAAGCTGCCCAACACGCAGCTGTATTTCTTCAGCAGCAAAATGCCTCTCATCCACCATTTCTTGTCCTGATTGACAAACAGCAACAATTCTCGATTCGTGATTATTTATTTCGGCCATCACCGCCTACAAAATACCTCATTTATCAAATACAGTAAAGACTAAGAAAATTAAAACATAGGCAGTACACTCATTTTAATAGGCTGGAGGGCACACGGAAACCGCTCCAAATTAGTTAGAATCAAAATTGAAAAGAAATCAATCCATAAAATAAAGCTCAAAGTCTTATCCTCATAATGTCACATAATCGACAATAAAAAGAATAAGATTAAAAGAAAAAACAACAAGAAAATATAAGTGAAAATTGCAATTAAAAAAGCACAGCTAAAGCTGGGTAATAAAGGAGAGGTCAAACTGTCTACTCCCAAAGTTTCCAACCTGAAATCTAAACAATCATTACAGTATGGGATCAAGTTCGCTTCGTTTTCGTAGGGATCCAAATAAAATATCCCATCAGTACGGCAACAAGTGGCACCATCTCAGTATGGACTGTAAAGTGAACTGTTTGTTCAAAATGATCCTTTTTTAAATCGACCCAAAGTAAATCGAACATGACTTGCCATATGTGTGGGGGGAGTTTTTATTTGTTTATATGGAAACATGACTTAGAAACTCCATTTACCCCATAGCAAAAAAAAAATATTGTCATTAATTGGCGTATTCATGCATACACACGGGTTAAAAATGTCTTCAATTACCCCCCCCCCCCCCAACCAAAAAAAAAAAAAAATCAATTTCCTGATTGATTGTAATTAGTTGTTCCTTCACATTGAGAAAATGAGTTTTCATCTGTTTCAGAGGAATTAGCATACAATTTCCCACAATGTGTGTAACTTAGTGATGCAAATATATAACTTACTAAACGATATATTCCCTTAACAATCACAGTTTTCTTTTGTATGCAAGAACAGTAATCCTAAGATAGGTCCATCTTTTCCATTCTCCTTTTCATCATTTTCAGGGTAGAGGTTTCTCGTTTATGACATGAAATTGTTCGTCCTTTCGCTCCACAAAATGAGGCCATATATATTGAAATCACTTGTGGCATGAAATTACACGCCCTTTCACAACACAAAATGAGGCCATAGATATTGAATTCGTTTGTGACATGACATTGTACGCCCTTTCTCAGCACAAAATGAGACCATGCATATTGAAATTATTTGATTTATTGGTAAGGCGATGACACTGGATGGAAAGACTGAACCGAATCCTGGTATAGGAGGGACACAGTCGTTTTACAATCAGCAAATTGGCCATTTCTCCACCCACTCAAGCCAAGGGTGAGACTAAAAAAATCCGATATTATATAATGTCTAGCCGTTATCACACTCCCAAAGCCAGATTACCACAGAAATGATTGGGAGCAACCATCTTTAAATATTTCTAGCTCGAAGTCTACATATTTATTATCCCATATTTATTTAGATGTAAAAAATGGCCATTTCATTAAGCTGCAAAATTATTTTTTACCGATTTTTCCAAATTGAAACCTTTTGTCAGAATATACAACGGAAGATATTTTTAACGCAAAGTCGAATTTGGCTCAAGCAATTCAAAAAAAAAAGAAAAAGATAATGAATTATTACTTAAATAGCAAGTTAGTTATTGCTTCAAAGGATGAAGATTGTCAACTATTAGCCAGAAAAAGAGAGGGAAAGGAAAATTTACAAGCGTAGTTAATATAAAGAGAGGGAAAGGAAAATTTACAAGCGTAGTTACTATAAAGATAGGGAAAAGAAAATTTATACTGGAGGGATTATAAGGGAAAATATAAAGAGAGGGAAATGAATATTTATAAGCGTAGTTTATATATCTACTCAATTAGAAAAAGTGAAGGGTCCTACAAAGCAGGTTTTCAAAATTGATTTTTCTGCTCTTTTATTTATCATATTCAACCACGACTTATTTTATGTTTCACTAAATTTCATTTCCCCTTTGTCGACATAATCTTAAACCTAAATCATAAGAACGACAACTTAATTTTTTTTAAGGGGGGAGGGGCAGAATAAAAATTGAATTATTGTTATAATTTAATATTTCTGACAGATAGTCTACATTAAACGTCAACAATAAAAATAACTGATTTTCACATAACTATACATTGAATTAAGTTAACTTGATGTTATGTAACAAGGACAAACACCTACTAATTTAACTCGATCGGACTATTTGTCTTGGCTTTTTCTATAATTAGCTATGGCTTGATGACCACAACTACTTGATTTTAAGTTTTGATTTTTAAAATTTTGAATTGAAATCAAGTAGTTTAGGCATCAAGCCATGGCTAAATGTAGAAAAAGCCTAGACAGATAGTCCGATTGAGTGAGAGGCAAATCTGGCATAAGTCCTAATTAGGATTGTATAAAAATGATAGAACTAAGGGATGAAAGAATTGTATTGATTTTGGGTTGATGCGTGACGGACAATGTTCACTGGACTTGTATGCAAAATCTGGGACTGAATTTGCTTGGACTCACAGGCGACAAGTGAAACCTAGGCCTAATGGGCATATCAAGCAATCGTCTTAACAGATATTAACGAAGCATTTATAAATTTCTTTTACCTGATGTTTCTTAATAAGGTTCTGCACACCAATCAAATCACGGCCTCTATTGGTCGATGCTGCAATTGGTTCTTTCTCACGTACCCAAGACAACTCGTCCTCAACATCTCTCATAAGATGATGCAATTTCAGCGACTCTTGAAGTCGATGATGACGTACGGAAATTGGTTTCTGAAGAGCTTCATACCGGCTAACTACAGCAGACTTTAAAAATATAAATAAACAAGGTAAGTAAGTAGTAACACAAAATAAATAGCGTAAAAAAATAAATAAAAACCATCAATTTTGACGGCAGATAGTTTCTGAACGTAGAAAGGATCAAAACATCTCTAGGTAACTCCTAAAACTTCAAAAAAAAAAAAAAAAACAACCTCAAACTTTTGGGTGGACCATAAAATAGTACTACTACAATTTTTTCCAGTATGCAACAGAGAATTCAAGAAATCTTATCTTCCGACTTGCACGTGTTAAGTAAAAACCCCCTTCCCCTCCACACACTTCTTCAAAATTCTTCATTTTATCATGATTAACAAGCGTCCATTAAGAAACCCCCTGAAGTAAAAGAATAGAGTTCACCAAAAACCTAAAAAGCTGTCTGTAATCTTTTACGAAACCTTTATAATAAGACTCTAGTATTTTAAGTGCTATTAGGATAAAGGACTATCCACAAGGAGGTCGTTAAGTACACACTTTACATATGAGTTTCGGCGAAATACAGTCTAAAGCCCACTCAAAGCATGTTGGGTTTCCGTTTAGTGTGAAATTTTTAAGTAGCGAAAGTAGTCTACAACATACTTGAAAATCAAAGCTCGGTTTTTCCTTAGAAATCCGCAATAGAATGGGAATTTCTTTAAAAGGGGTTTTCTATTAGAAATAAAACGCATCTTGCTGTTAACAACCTGATCTGTTTTAGAGATGGATGGCTCTAAAACTAATAGTAATAGAAATTCAGACATGAAAATTTTACGGACACAGTGGCATAACTCCGGTTACGTTCTAAAACAATATGGATTCACTTTTCTTTTCTGTAGAATATATACGTTTACAGATCTATACTAGCTTCCTAAAAAATAGTTTATTCGGAAGTGCGTGTTCCGTCTAAGATTTATTAAATCACAGAAATACAAATTTAACTAAATGTAGAAAATGAAAAAGTAATATTTATATTGTAAAAAGAAGAAAATACGTAAGCAACCAATAATTTCAGTTAATTATAATTTTAACTGTAACAACAACAGAATCCCTGTTGATGAAACAAAATATCTAGTTTTATCATCAAAAACTATGGTGACAATAAAACCTAAAAGGGAAAGAAATGACTTTAAATATGAGTAGGACTGCCCCAATTTTTGGCACCCTCTTAAAAAAACCTCCCAAGAAGTTCAAATTTCCTTTAAATCCTTTCTTACAGCCACTTTATATCCCATTCGGGGACAACCTGATTTTCATTGTACTCTACATGAATGATTGAAAAGGACGATTTTTGGCAATATATCATCCTTCATCCGCAAAACGTGTCCTAGCCAACCTAACCTTTTGCTCACTAAAAGCTCTTGTATCGGTTAGTCCACACATCGCTCAGCCAATAATAACTGCTATAGGCAGTGTATTTTGGCGAAATACGATGCCACCAATAATTGCTGCTAAATCAAAACGGGCAGGTCAGTCCTTCTGGACACATTAAGCATCCATTCTCTCCCCTCTCTTATGAGGGACAAATGTCACCTACCTAAGCCAATTCGAAGCTAATGACTGTTCTCTGGTTGAGAAACAATAGACAAAAACAATTCTCCTGAATAAATGAAGTTCTTATATTATTCGAAAAGACAAGACTCTTCTATAAGGAAAATCAAATAAAAATGCACTATCTCAAAATATCACATCCGAGCGGGTGTGGTATTATAATATACCCCAAGGGTCCTACATTGTTTTGATTTTCCATGTGTAGAGCCAACAAGCCATTGAGCCCTGAGGCTCAACTCAGAGTCCCCTTGTAATCGTAATAATAGTAACAGTAATAGTATAGTAATAGTAATAGTAGTAACATCTGGTGAGGCTTGAGTCAATATTACTTCACTTTCAATGATACCAAACATAAATGTTTATTATATAGAGGACTTCAGAAAAAAAAATTCTAAAAAAAAACAAAAAAAACAGGAATATATAAATTCAAGGGCTGCTACAAACCTGCTTTGTAAGAATGGCATTTGCATCAAAGTGACCACTGCGAATGAAATCATCAGCTTGTGTTCTGATGGCGTCAACTCGGTCTTGATGCGACGAAATGTCTGCCTCCAAAAGAGCATGCTTCTTCTGAAGATTTTGGACGCTTGTCAAGTCCTAAAAATTGTATTCTTTTGAGATAAAACAAAATCGTAATTAGATTTAGAACTTAAAAATAATACATTATGATCCTGGATTATCATATGGTAATTTCAAATGACAACTTTATACCATCTGTACAGACCAATTCTCTTCGAAGTAATAATACTGCTAAGATATAGTTTTCATCATGGTCACGGCAGCAACTGCAACCTAGTTAAGAACGAACTCACGCTTCAAGTAAGCGACAACTTAACAAAAAAAAACTTTAAAACACTCAGGTGAGGAGGAATTGCCATTTGGAGCTGACTCAGCAATGGTAACTATTATCCTGCCTAATCTTAATAGTGAAAGCTTACCATGAGAAAAAATTTATGGGAATGTCAAAAATATAGCCTAAAAACCATTGAAACTTTGTTGGATCAAAATGAAGCTGTACCATTGGAATCAGCATGGCTGAAAATCCCATATGGGGTAATTACAATCCTCCACCTTGAATAACAAGGAAGATCACCTTTTCGATGGGAAGCATGGGTGTGCCATACATTTTCTTAGTTTTCAAAGGATTATCGTACCAAACTAATGGTGGTAGAGGGTTTTGAGGGCATTCATCAGAAAATAATTTATCGTATGTAATGCCTTTTTTAAGCAACACAAGATAAGGTTAAAAAAGATGCAGCTTTTGACAAAACTGCATCTTCGATATATGATATTTTTATTTCCTTTTTAGGTACTATGTGATATTTGAGTGACTCTGTTTCCCCATTTCCTGAAATGCTGTCATATTCCTGGAAATGTCGTCAGAAACCGGTTTTCAGAGAATTTTTCGAATTATAAATTAATAAAAAGAAAAGAAAAAAATAGATTGACTTTGCCATTCAAAAAACATCGTTAAACATATTTCACTAAAGCCAATTGTTTACCAACAACAAACAAAATTTACCAACAAGCTTGTACTTTTTAAATTCAAGTCTAATACGATACAATTTTTGACAAAAACTAAATTTTTTGGCTGCACAACCATTAATGGCTATGTGGTTTCTTCTTTACAAGGTTACTGCTAAGAAAAGCAGGATATATTTTTAGTATAATAATAATGATAACAGAAATATTAAATAAAATTAAAGTAGATATTACATGGAACAAGCCTCAAGAGTAAAAAAGATTAATAGCAAGTATAAAAGGCTCATATATTCCTTTTGTAGCTGAATTTCTCTTCAAAAGCAAAGCATATCCGGAACCAGCTCAATTAATTATTCTAGTGACTATAAGAATTTGAAATCAGTCAGCTGCTGGTTAAACCTTGTATGGAAATATCGGATATATATCATACGAAAAATATAATATATATTTGAAATATATGGTGAAACCTATATTCTATGAAGATATATATTTTATATGACAAAATAAATAATGAAAACCTATACTTACATATAAAATAAAGCGTGTGTGTCCGTAAACCAGAAAATCAACCAAAATAAAAAGTTGAATCGTGAAAACGTATTCAGAAAACTTCATGTATCACGAGAATGAAGGCTGATTATTATCATTTGAAACATAAAGACTAAAAAAAGCCATATATAATGGGAAAATAAACATAAACAATTTCATCATTTCATTGCACTTGGAATGAATTCATCTGGAATGAATTCATTGGTAATAAATTTACCGAGTTTGTCTTTTTATCAGTATGTAGCACTACGCAGAATAGTTTTTGGATGTTTATATTCGATTGCCCTAGTGATTTCGAATTACTACTTTTTGTAATTTTGAATAATTTGTAATTCCTTTTGAGATGGAAAGAAAATTTAGTTAATAGCAAGTATTATTCTAATCCCTGATATAGGTTTGTGAACAGCGAAAGATTTTCGTGCATTCTTAGGCTGAAAATTATATATAACTGTTAAGCAACACTATCAGTTTAATTGCTATTCTAAAACGAAAAAAAGTTAGCTATTAGGAGCTAGTGTAACTATTACTACTAGTACTAAAAAATAACAACAGCACCAAACACTACTGCACGCTGCTCCAGCACCGCCCTATCTATTCAGAGCTCCAGCCTTTGTCCCATTCCATTAAATTCCAATTTCTTTTAAGCCCTTCTTGTGGCTTACTCCCCTACCGTTAGGAGATACCCTACTCTTCGTTTAGCCCTAGCCTAGTTATCAAAAATTTCTTTCATTAACCCTAGAAAATATGATTAAATCATTTTTGTCGTACAGTCTTTTTTTTTACTGTCAGTAAAACAAGTTACCTAAAACTATCCCAAAACAATGCCTTTTTAAAAACTTCAACTATAAAAAAAATTTAAAAATGAAAACTTTAAAAGTTTATACCCAATGGCATGTCCAGGATTTTTGTCCGGGAAAGGGAATGGTTTACACATAAATGAAGAATTTTTTTGTTTATTTTTATTACGTTTTTACAAGCCAAACAAATTTTAGGGGGAAGGGGGTTAAACTTAGACCTCCTCTCCCTGGGCACAGCCTTTCCTACACCAGCACTAATTTGTTTGCAAGAATTTTCCATCACTGTTATTTGGTCTTTACATCGGA
>NC_088863.1:67493749-67582252 GCF_032884065.1 Artemia franciscana | reverse complement strand
CAACAGCCCCAGTTGCTGTATGTCACAATTTACAATTGTATGTCATATCATACAATTTATCTTAGAATAGTTATGAATTGACACAGTCCCTAGCAAGGGTTTTTCGTCTTTAATTTTTTTTTTTTTTGGAAGGCTACCAAGAAAGATTGAAAGTTTTCTTCGGTAGCAGTGGTAGTGATTTTTTCTTCTTTTTTGCGTATTTAAAAATATGATTTTTCTATCAAGATTTCAAAACATTTTTTAATCCTTTTAGTAGTCATCAGTACCATCTTCGCATCATTTTGCTTAGCGTAAATGCAAACTTCAACCTTTGATATTTACATTTATGACATTTCTTATTTCCATGTCATATTTCCTTAAATAAATCCTGGTATTTTTTATTCGTTATTAAGGAATTTTGGTTTCTCAAAATTCATGAAAACATTTAAATGATTGCCATTTTTTAGTATCTGAATTTTCAAAATTGTCTTTTAAAACTAAAGGGCATTATAAACAGGGTTATATTAGTTGTGTAATTAAAGCATCCCAGTTCCATGGTGGGGTGATCAGATCATTAAAGACCACTTAGTCATAATAGAGATGATGATGAAATCTCGTACTAAGCATTGAAAACACTGGGAGAGGTCTACATTTAAATACGCAAATCGCTCAAATTTACGCTGTACAAAACTCCAGAACAACCCGGTTCTTCGTTAGTTTCTTTCATTTTGGCGCGAGATAAGACAAAGACAAGTGACAGAATAGATGGGAAATACACAATTTAGGCAATATATTTGCACATTAGGGGGGGGGGGGTATTTGGAGAGTCTGAATAACGGGAAACTATTCTCAGTTCATAATATGTAGAATACTAGAACCTAAAACATTTACATGTAGACCCGTAATAATCTAACCCCCCCCCGCCCCTAATGTACCAATATTTAGCCAAAATTTGTTTCTAAAATAACAAAGAAGCTAACGAAGAAACCGGTTTGTTCTCGAATTTTGCGCATCGTAAACTTGAGTGAGTGGCGTATAATACAAAAGTACATGGAGAGACAGCCGGATTTCCCGGTATTATTTAAAACGATCAGAAACTAAACTAAAAAAGAAACAGGTTTCTTTCAACTGAAACTAATGAGTAACGTAACATTAAAACTGAAAACGAACAGGAATTATTACGTATATGAAAAGGTTTGCATCCTCCTCAAGGACTCGCTCTTTACGCTAAAGATTTTTTTTAGATTCTAAAACAAAGCTTATTATTCTATTTAAACGGCCATTGTGTAACAGGAATCGTTCTAAAAGAATCAGGACAAAAAGTTAAAACTTTAGATATTTAGTAGGGGTATTTCACGGGGGGGGGGGGGGTTAAACACCTAGAACCGAAAATTCACTGCTGTGGGTGAGCTTAAACAATTATGTCCAACAACCAGGATGATCTATAAAATTATCTTTAACTAGAAAACTAGTGAACATGTTCTCATTCTCATGAAATCTTACCTGAAGAGCCTTTTCTTTTAATTGGTTCCATAGATCAGCAAGCTGCCCAACACGCAGCTGTATTTCTTCAGCAGCAAAATGCCTCTCATCCACCATTTCTTGTCCTGATTGACAAACAGCAACAATTCTCGATTCGTGATTATTTATTTCGGCCATCACCGCCTACAAAATACCTCATTTATCAAATACAGTAAAGACTAAGAAAATTAAAACATAGGCAGTACACTCATTTTAATAGGCTGGAGGGCACACGGAAACCGCTCCAAATTAGTTAGAATCAAAATTGACAAGAAATCAATCCATAAAATAAAGCTCAAAGTCTTATCCTCATAATGTCACATAATCGACAATAAAAAGAATAAGATTAAAAGAAAAAACAACAAGAAAATATAAGTGAAAATTGCAATTAAAAAAGCACAGCTAAAGCTGGGTAATAAAGGAGAGGTCAAACTGTCTACTCCCAAAGTTTCCAACCTGAAATCTAAACAATCATTACAGTATGGGATCAAGTTCGCTTCGTTTTCGTAGGGATCCAAATAAAATATCCCATCAGTACGGCAACAAGTGGCACCATCTCAGTATGGACTGTAAAGTGAACTGTTTGTTCAAAATGATCCTTTTTTAAATCGACCCAAAGTAAATCGAACATGACTTGCCATATGTGTGGGGGGAGTTTTTATTTGTTTATATGGAAACATGACTTAAAAACTCCATTTACCCCATAGCAAAAAAAAAATATTGTCATTAATTGGCGTATTCATGCATACACACGGGTTAAAAATGTCTTCAATTACCCCCCCCCCCCCCAACCTACAAAAAAAAAACCAATTTCCTGATCGATTGTAATTAGTTGTTCCTTCACATTGAGAAAATGAGTTTTCATCTGTTTCAGAGGAATTAGCATACAATTTCCCACAATGTGTGTAACTTAGTGGTGCAAATATATAACTTACTAAACGATATATTCCCTTAACAATCACAGTTTTCTTTTGTATGCAAGAACAGTAATCCTAAGATAGGTCCATCTTTTCCATTCTCCTTTTCATCATTTTCAGGGTAGAGGTTTCTCGTTTATGACATGAAATTGTTCGTCCTTTCGCTCCACAAAATGAGGCCATATATATTGAAATCACTTGTGGCATGAAATTACACGCCCTTTCACAACACAAAATGAGGCCATAGATATTGAATTCGTTTGTGACATGACATTGTACGCCCTTTCTCAGCACAAAATGAGACCATGCATATTGAAATTATTTGATTTATTGGAAAGGCGATGACACTGGATGGAAAGACTGAACCGAATCCTGGTATAGGAGGGACACAGTCGTTTTACAATCAGCAAATTGGCCATTTCTCCACCCACTCAAGCCAAGGGTGAGACTAAAAAAATCCGATATTATATAATGTCTAGCCGTTATCACACTCCCAAAGCCAGATTACCACAGAAATGATTGGGAGCAACCATCTTTAAATATTTCTAGCTCGAAGTCTACATATTTATTATCCCATATTTATTTAGATGTAAAAAATGGCCATTTCATTAAGCTGCAAAATTATTTTTTACCGATTTTTCCAAATTGAAACCTTTTGTCAGAATATACAACGGAAGATATTTTTAACGCAAAGTCGAATTTGGCTCAAGCAATTCAAAAAAAAAAGAAAAAGATAATGAATTATTACTTAAATAGCAAGTTAGTTATTGCTTCAAAGGATGAAGATTGTCAACTATTAGCCAGAAAAAGAGAGGGAAAGGAAAATTTACAAGCGTAGTTAATATAAAGAGAGGGAAAGGAAAATTTACAAGCGTAGTTACTATAAAGATAGGGAAAAGAAAATTTATACTGGAGGGATTATAAGGGAAAATATAAAGAGAGGGAAATGAATATTTATAAGCGTAGTTTATATATCTACTCAATTAGAAAAAGTGAAGGGTCCTACAAAGCAGGTTTTCAAAATTGATTTTTCTGCTCTTTTATTTATCATATTCAACCACGACTTATTTTATGTTTCACTAAATTTCATTTCCCCTTTGTCGACATAATCTTAAACCTAAATCATAAGAACGACAACTTAATTTTTTTTAAGGGGGGAGGGGCAGAATAAAAATTGAATTATTGTTATAATTTAATATTTCTGACAGATAGTCTACATTAAACGTCAACAATAAAAATAACTGATTTTCACATAACTATACATTGAATTAAGTTAACTTGATGTTATGTAACAAGGACAAACACCTACTAATTTAACTCGATCGGACTATTTGTCTTGGCTTTTTCTATAATTAGCTATGGCTTGATGACCACAACTACTTGATTTTAAGTTTTGATTTTTAAAATTTTGAATTGAAATCAAGTAGTTTAGGCATCAAGCCATGGCTAAATGTAGAAAAAGCCTAGACAGATAGTCCGATTGAGTGAGAGGCAAATCTGGCATAAGTCCTAATTAGGATTGTATAAAAATGATAGAACTAAGGGATGAAAGAATTGTATTGATTTTGGGTTGATGCGTGACGGACAATGTTCACTGGACTTGTATGCAAAATCTGGGACTGAATTTGCTTGGACTCACAGGCGACAAGTGAAACCTAGGCCTAATGGGCATATCAAGCAATCGTCTTAACAGATATTAACGAAGCATTTATAAATTTCTTTTACCTGATGTTTCTTAATAAGGTTCTGCACACCAATCAAATCACGGCCTCTATTGGTCGATGCTGCAATTGGTTCTTTCTCACGTACCCAAGACAACTCGTCCTCAACATCTCTCATAAGATGATGCAATTTCAGCGACTCTTGAAGTCGATGATGACGTACGGAAATTGGTTTCTGAAGAGCTTCATACCGGCTAACTACAGCAGACTTTAAAAATATAAATAAACAAGGTAAGTAAGTAGTAACACAAAATAAATAGCGTAAAAAAATAAATAAAAACCATCAATTTTGACGGCAGATAGTTTCTGAACGTAGAAAGGATCAAAACATCTCTAGGTAACTCCTAAAACTTCAAAAAAAACAACCTCAAACTTTTGGGTGGACCATAAAATAGTACTACTACAATTTTTTCCAGTATGCAACAGAGAATTCAAGAAATCTTATCTTCCGACTTGCACGTGTTAAGTAAAAACCCCCTTCCCCTCCACACACTTCTTCAAAATTCTTCATTTTATCATGATTAACAAGCGTCCATTAAGAAACCCCCTGAAGTAAAAGAATAGAGTTCACCAAAAACCTAAAAAGCTGTCTGTAATCTTTTACGAAACCTTTATAATAAGACTCTAGTATTTTAAGTGCTATTAGGATAAAGGACTATCCACAAGGAGGTCGTTAAGTACACACTTTACATATGAGTTTCGGCGAAATACAGTCTAAAGCCCACTCAAAGCATGTTGGGTTTCCGTTTAGTGTGAAATTTTTAAGTAGCGAAAGTAGTCTACAACATACTTGAAAATCAAAGCTCGGTTTTTCCTTAGAAATCCGCAATAGAAGGGAATTTCTTTAAAAGGGGTTTTCTATTAGAAATAAAACGCATCTTGCTGTAAACAACCTGATCTGTTTTAGAGATGGATGGCTCTAAAACTAATAGTAATAGAAATTCAGACATGAAAATTTTACGGACACAGTGGCATAACTCCGGTTACGTTCTAAAACAATATGGATTTTCTGTAGAATATATACGTTTACAGATCTATACTAGCTTCCTAAAAAATAGTTTATTCGGAAGTGCGTGTTCCGTCTAAGATTTATTAAATCACAGAAATACAAATTTAACTAAATGTAGAAAATGAAAAAGTAATATTTATATTGTAAAAAGAAGAAAATACGTAAGCAATCCAATAATTTCAGTTAATTATAATTTTAACTGTAACAACAACAGAATCCCTGTTGATGAAACAAAATATCTAGTTTTATCATCAAAAACTATGGTGACAATAAAACCTAAAAGGGAAAGAAATGACTTTAAATATGAGTAGGACTGCCCCAATTTTTGGCACCCTCTTAAAAAAACCTCCCAAGAAGTTCAAATTTCCTTTAAATCCTTTCTTACAGCCACTTTATATCCCATTCGGGGACAACCTGATTTTCATTGTACTCTACATGAATGATTGAAAAGGACGATTTTTGGCAATATATCATCCTTCATCCGCAAAACGTGTCCTAGCCAACCTAACCTTTTGCTCACTAAAAGCTCTTGTATCGGTTAGTCCACACATCGCTCAGCCAATAATAACTGCTATAGGCAGTGTATTTTGGCGAAATACGATGCCACCAATAATTGCTGCTAAATCAAAACGGGCAGGTCAGTCCTTCTGGACACATTAAGCATCCATTCTCTCCCCTCTCTTATGAGGGACAAATGTCACCTACCTAAGCCAATTCGAAGCTAATGACTGTTCTCTGGTTGAGAAACAATAGACAAAAACAATTCTCCTGAATAAATGAAGTTCTTATATTATTCGAAAAGACAAGACTCTTCTATAAGGAAAATCAAATAAAAATGCACTATCTCAAAATATCACATCCGAGCGGGTGTGGTATTATAATATACCCCAAGGGTCCTACATTGTTTTGATTTTCCATGTGTAGAGCCAACAAGCCATTGAGCCCTGAGGCTCAACTCAGAGTCCCCTTGTAATCGTAATAATAGTAACAGTAATAGTATAGTAATAGTAATAATAGTAGTAACATCTGGTGAGGCTTGAGTCAATATTACTTCACTTTCAATGATACCAAACATAAATGTTTATTATATAGAGGACTTCAGAAAAAAAATTCTAAAGAAAAAAAAAAAAAAAAAAACAGGAATATATAAATTCAAGGGCTGCTACAAACCTGCTTTGTAAGAATGGCATTTGCATCAAAGTGACCACTGCGAATGAAATCATCAGCTTGTGTTCTGATGGCGTCAACTCGGTCTTGATGCGACGAAATGTCTGCCTCCAAAAGAGCATGCTTCTTCTGAAGATTTTGGACGCTTGTCAAGTCCTAAAAATTGTATTCTTTTGAGATAAAACAAAATCGTAATTAGATTTAGAACTTAAAAATAATACATTATGATCCTGGATTATCATATGGTAATTTCAAATGACAACTTTATACCATCTGTACAGACCAATTCTCTTCGAAGTAATAATACTGCTAAGATATAGTTTTCATCATGGTCACGGCAGCAACTGCAACCTAGTTAAGAACGAACTCACGCTTCAAGTAAGCGACAACTTAACAAAAAAAAACTTTAAAACACTCAGGTGAGGAGGAATTGCCATTTGGAGCTGACTCAGCAATGGTAACTATTATCCTGCCTAATCTTAATAGTGAAAGCTTACCATGAGAAAAAATTTATGGGAATGTCAAAAATATAGCCTAAAAACCATTGAAACTTTGTTGGATCAAAATGAAGCTGTACCATTGGAATCAGCATGGCTGAAAATCCCATATGGGGTAATTACAATCCTCCACCTTGAATAACAAGGAAGATCACCTTTTCGATGGGAAGCATGGGTGTGCCATACATTTTCTTAGTTTTCAAAGGATTATCGTACCAAACTAATGGTGGTAGAGGGTTTTGAGGGCATTCATCAGAAAATAATTTATCGTATGTAATGCCTTTTTTAAGCAACACAAGATAAGGTTAAAAAAGATGCAGCTTTTGACAAAACTGCATCTTCGATATATGATATTTTTATTTCCTTTTTAGGTACTATGTGATATTTGAGTGACTCTGTTTCCCCATTTCCTGAAATGCTGTCATATTCCTGGAAATGTCGTCAGAAACCGGTTTTCAGAGAATTTTTCGAATTATAAATTAATAAAAAGAAAAGAAAAAAATAGATTGACTTTGCCATTCAAAAAACATCGTTAAACATATTTCACTAAAGCCAATTGTTTACCAACAACAAACAAAATTTACCAACAAGCTTGTACTTTTTAAATTCAAGTCTAATACGATACAATTTTTGACAAAAACTAAATTTTTTGGCTGCACAACCATTAATGGCTATGTGGTTTCTTCTTTACAAGGTTACTGCTAAGAAAAGCAGGATATATTTTTAGTATAATAATAATGATAACAGAAATATTAAATAAAATTAAAGTAGATATTACATGGAACAAGCCTCAAGAGTAAAAAAGATTAATAGCAAGTATAAAAGGCTCATATATTCCTTTTGTAGCTGAATTTCTCTTCAAAAGCAAAGCATATCCGGAACCAGCTCAATTAATTATTCTAGTGACTATAAGAATTTGAAATCAGTCAGCTGCTGGTTAAACCTTGTATGGAAATATCGGATATATATCATACGAAAAATATAATATATATTTGAAATATATGGTGAAACCTATATTCTATGAAGATATATATTTTATATGACAAAATAAATAATGAAAACCTATACTTACATATAAAATAAAGCGTGTGTGTCCGTAAACCAGAAAATCAACCAAAATAAAAAGTTGAATCGTGAAAACGTATTCAGAAAACTTCATGTATCACGAGAATGAAGGCTGATTATTATCATTTGAAACATAAAGACTAAAAAAAGCCATATATAATGGGAAAATAAACATAAACAATTTCATCATTTCAGATGTATTGCACTTGGAATGAATTCATCTGGAATGAATTCATTGGTAATAAATTTACCGAGTTTGTCTTTTTATCAGTATGTAGCACTACGCAGAATAGTTTTTGGATGTTTATATTCGATTGCCCTAGTGATTTCGAATTACTACTTTTTGTAACTTTGAATAATTTGTAATTCCTTTTGAGATGGAAAGAAAATTTAGTTAATAGCAAGTATTATTCTAATCCCTGATATAGGTTTGTGAACAGCGAAAGATTTTCGTGCATTCTTAGGCTGAAAATTATATATAACTGTTAAGCAACACTATCAGTTTAATTGCTATTCTAAAACGAAAAAAAGTTAGCTATTAGGAGCTAGTGTAACTATTACTACTAGTACTAAAAAATAACAACAGCACCAAACACTACTGCACGCTGCTCCAGCACCGCCCTATCTATTCAGAGCTCCAGCCTTTGTCCCATTCCATTAAATTCCAATTTCTTTTAAGCCCTTCTTGTGGCTTACTCCCCTACCGTTAGGAGATACCCTACTCTTCGTTTAGCCCTAGCCTAGTTATCAAAAATTTCTTTCATTAACCCTAGAAAATATGATTAAATCATTTTTGTCGTACAGTTTTTTTTTTACTGTCAGTAAAACAAGTTACCTAAAACTATCCCAAAACAATGCCTTTTTAAAAACTTCAACTATAAAAAAAATTTAAAAATGAAAACTTTAAAAGTTTATACCCAATGGCATGTCCAGGATTTTTGTCCGGGAAAGGGAATGGTTTACACATAAATGAAGAATTTTTTTGTTTATTTTTATTACGTTTTTACAAGCCAAACAAATTTTAGGGGGAAGGGGGTTAAACTTAGACCTCCTCTCCCTGGGCACAGCCTTTCCTACACCAGCACTAATTTGTTTGCAAGAATTTTCCATCACTGTTATTTGGTCTTTACATCGGAAGGCTACTGAACCGCTATCCTGATATAGAAAAACCTTCAATCTGACTGATAAATCCTAAAATCACAAAGACGATTAAATGTGGTTCAAATTACCAGACTACACAGAAGGTACGTTTAGTGCCACAGCCATATCCAAGAGTGTATTCCCGATGAAAATTGTAACCTAATTCGTGTTTACTTAAAATTTAATAGAAACCAACTGTGAACATGGAACGATTTATTGACTAATACACAAAGGACATATTGCCTGCGCAAAGACATTTTCTCCCACGCGAGCACTCGTATTCCTCATACTCTGGTCGCCTACCTACATTTTTCCTATTTTGATGATGATTGTACAGAAGCTAAATCACTAAAAACAATCGTTAATCATATTCAGAAAATATTAATCTAAAATTAAATGCGATGTTAGTTTTTGATCTTACCTGCTGTTGATTTACAACGACTGGGAACGAAAAGTCTACTTTTAGTCAACTCCATGATCATTGTAACACAGACACACAGAACCAGAAACACAGACAAAGTAATTCTTATTATTAAGATTTTTTTGCCAGCGGAAGCTTTGGTAAGACGTTTTTCCGCTACCTTAGGGCTGTAATATACCAACGAATGACGAAAATTTTATTATCACTCCATAGCTAAGACCCAATTCTACCCATTGACAGGATTACATTTTTGAATTTGGGCGTACAGGGTTTTTATACTAAAAATACGTCAAATGTTGGTAGGAAATCGCGAAAAAAGAAAATTTTCCATAATTCTGGCTCGGCGACTGGATAGATCTAAGACTTTTATTGCAACTAAATAAATACTTTGTCCTTTTAGTACAAGCTACAGAATAAGGCTTGTCGCAAAATATATGAATTTAGAAAGAAAAAACCTTAAGAGACAACCTTCAAAAAATGAAGGTAATAATTTTTTTTAAAAAAAGCTTACCTTTCCATAGTCATCACTTTGGAGCTGCACTTCAATTTCGGAAAGCCATATCTCTAAGTCTTCAACGTTTCTATTAAATTGCTGCTGCTGTGCGGCTTGATTTAAATTGTATCCTTTTTTCTCGGTTGCAGTCAGAAGGGCCTCCCACATTGATAAAATCTCTGAGAGCCGTTCATGGATCCTTTGTGAGGCATAATGGTTTCTTTCGATTAAGTCGTTACCAGTGGTTGTTAGTTCTTCTATACGAGCCTTATTGGCACTCAGTTCTTGTTCAAAATTCTGGTGTTTTTGAATTTTTCCGTTCAAATTTGTAGGATCCTACATAGAATAATGAGATAAATAAGACGAATACCATAAACGGTACAAAAATTAAAATGATCAATGAAAGTATAAAAAGAAAAAAAACGCCTTCAGGGAGAAAAACACGACTATTTAAAATGAAATAAATGGAATGTTATTTCGACACTGCAACACAAACCATATGAAAAAGTCAGAAAGTACAACAAAAAACAAATAAGAAAAACAAAGCTTAGTAAATGGGTTATTAGTAGGGATTAGAAGAGTTCTATAGATTTCTTGACAACTAAAATATCGGTTTCATTTTCCCTATGTTCCTCCCCCCCCCAAAGAAAAAAGACCTGTACATACTTTATTTACTTTATTTGTACATACTTTACTTTATTTACAGTAAAAAACTTTAATAAAAAACACATCAGAAATTGTTTTGCATGCATTTTGGTAACATTTTTACAAGGCAAATGCTCTGGGGGTTCAAACCCCGTAGCCTCCCTCTCATGTATACGACCTTGGCACAATAGTAAATTGTCAAAAAATCTATTTAATTTTTTCTATACCCCAGTGTGATAGTTGTCTCTACACTAAGTTCAAAATGTGTACTTGTATTGCTGACGGGTATTCAGCGGTAGGCGGCTGTTAGCCATGTTGCATTTTAGTGTATGCTTCTCCATTTTTTTTCTCTGTTTTCTTTTAATCTTTCTTTTCGTATTTCCAACCATAAATCTTATGACATCGTATTTACTTTTATTGTTTATAATTATTGCTGAATTGTTGAATAAATTGTATCTAATCAGTTAGTATCTTACTTAGAAATATAAAATACACACAACAAAATCAGGAGCACACCATAATGCACAATATTTAATACACAACACATATTTCAAGTAGGACTACTATTAAGTCATATAAAGGGAGGTAGGGGAAGGTAAACTTTGAAATAGGCTTAGCCCTAATGATAAAAAATTATACATCAATAGACTTAGACCTGAGCTACGTATGGTGCTACTCGGAAGGTATATATTCGAAACAGATTGAACATAGAAAGATAATGAAATTTGTAACAATGTTTTAGAATAACTATGTTTTTTTATTGATTTGTTTATTTTTGTCATTAATTGGTTTTCATTCATTTTCTTTTCCGGTTATTCTTGCTTCAGGATCAGGACATAAAGTAGTTTTATTGAGTGAGTTTTACTCATGTTTCATTTCCCGGTATATGCTTTCACCTTCCAACTCCTAATACCATATTCTTGTTAGTAGTTCATCCTCGCAAGCAACGCTTCTGGCGTGCTGCTGATTAATTTCGCTTTTGAAAATAAATTATTACTACTTACGCATATTATAAGCGGGAGAAGGTTACTACGCTTCAATACACTCCTTAAGCTAATTCAGGGGTATGTCCCAGAATTTCCGATAAGAATATTTTTCAACCGCCCCAGCGCGATTGTGGATCACTCACTCCCAGCGGGAATAAAGGTTGGAGGTTTCAGCAAAATCGAGTCACGTTGCTCAGTCGTCTGTGGGCTGTATTAGAGGCAGGATCTCTTTTTTGTGCGAAGTGGGTTTTGAACCACGTAAAAAAAAGGGCCAAAGTAGTGATGACGCAGAATGTAGAATAACAGTAAGCGATGAAACTTTGTGTCTAACTGGACAAGAACGGCACAAATACGCTTAAGATGCTTCAGCAAGCATACAGGAGTGACAAGATATCATAGAACTAAGGTTTCGAGTGGCACAGGAAATTGCTCAGTCAACGACCAACACCGGCAATTCGGTGAAAATGTGCGAAAACAGGTCGATTATTGAGTGTCCTGATGTTAGGTGATATGAGTAATGTTTCAAAAACAATGACCCACCTAATTTTAACAGAGAATTTGTGAGAGTGGAAAGTGTGCACAAAAATAGTCTCCAAAGTGCGCATCACGATGTGTCAGGACCTGATTGAACATTACGATACCAGTTCTTATTCCAAGTGACGAAATATGGGTTTTCAAATCGGATCCTGAATTCAAACATAAGAGAAGTGAGTGGCATACTGACGGATCTCCTCGACGAAAAAAAGAAGCAAGAAAAAGTATATCACGGGTAAAGGGAACCGTGTTAGCACCAGCATTACTGAGAACCATTAAAGTGGTGAAGGGAGATGATTCAACGAACCCGAAAAGACATTTGTGACGACTGGATCGTACACAATGATAATGTCACATTCCCCTCGTTGTTCCCTTGTTGCAAGTGAAAATGGGCGTCACTACACATCTCCACCAGCCATAGATTCCAGATTCAGCCCCATCAGTCTTCTTTCTATTCCCCAGAATCAGCAGATCGCCCAAAGGTCATCACAGCAAGACACTGGAAACGGTATTAAAAAAAAAATGAAACAGCTCCAACAAGTCAAAGGGGCAGCATTTTGAAAAGTATTAACTCTTTCTGCGAGTACATTGAAAATAGACCCTTCTTTTTAACACAATTATCGGAATCTTTGGGGATTACATATACATTTAGGAATGGTTGTTTGAAATTACAAAAAGAACTTTCGAGGATAAAATCTTCAAATCTGTCGGACAAAAGTGCTCTCACTTTTCGATTTGTGTAGTTTAACGTGTGATTGTTTTGTTTAGTCTTCTGTTTTATAATAAACATAATCCAACAATTAAGATAGGTGCTGCCACTCCTCTCATCACATCTATTCCACGCTTAGTCAAAATATTCCCATAAACGATGGAACGATAGGGTTTTGCTCTTTATAATTTTTTGAGAGACCTTTCAAGAGAGAATTGGAAAACTTCGGAATAAAATGCAAAACTATTGTGGGGTAATACTGTGCAGAAAATAGTTACAGATTACAAAACTAGATTTTGTCCTATTTTAAAGCTAACAGCAAGAGTAAATCATTTCGTGGAGGTTGTAGAAAATCGAAAATATTTTTTTTATTTCTTAAGAAACATGGTATACAAATTCTAAGAATAACATTTCCTTCCAAAATACAGGTAAAAAATTAATCAAACACTTCAACCAATTATTCCTAAAATAACGAAGGAAAGCGAAAAAGTAAAGCCAGGCATTTTTAAATGTTATAAGTAATAAGTTACTGAATAAGTAACTTATTACTTATTTCAGTAATAAGAAATGTTATTATTACTTTTACTTACTGCAAATGGAAAAAAGGACTTTATTCGTGTATGTCTATTCAACATCTAAATATAAAATTACTAAATTATAAATTCTTAAATATAATCAAATTCTTAATAATTCTTAAATAATCAAATTCTTAATAATTCTTAAATAATTAAATTAAGAATTCTTAATTATAAAAAGCCAGTAAAGCCAGTAAAGCCAGTCAAATTTATTAGTCAAATTTGATTCTTTGAACTTAAATTAGTCCTTAGATTTAGTTAATAATTCAGAAATTATAATTCGATAATTCAGAAATTATCGGAAAAAATCCAACTTAAGATAAAAAAATATTCATATGTTCGCGATTTAAAAAGTCAATAAACACCCCACTACGAACTTAACATACGGCACGATGGATCAGTATGAATAGCAGATTTTCGAATACATTTGAAGCAATAAGATGGCAAAATCAATCATTTAATAAAGCATATAATGTTGGAAAGTTCTTAAGATAGCTAAGCTTACTTAAGGTCTATTTATTTTCTCATCCACTGGGTCTCAATCGAGCAAAGAGGACGCTTAACGGCACTGACAATGGGATGGAGGAGGTCGGGAAAGTTTTTGAATCAATTTCAGACCAAAGTTATGTGAGTAAATTCTACGGTAAGTTAAAATTTTAATGTATATGTAAGGTGCAGCATATACAAGGTGCAGATTAAGCAAAGGACTAAAGATATAGCACATGCAGAACTAACAATTGAATTAAAAAAGTAACAATGACAATGAAAATCAAATTTGATTCTTTGAACTGGTGAAGTGGAAAAAGTCATAACTATAACCTTTCTTAAAAAATCAGCAACTCAACTTTTAATGAAACAAACTTCCATATACAGGTATGCTTTTTTTCGGTGATAGAAGGCTCAAAATTATTAGAAAAAAGATGATTATGAAAAATGAGCAAAAACAAGCAAAAAACTTGCAGGATCTAACAGTTTGAGAAGGGGCAACTTTTTTGAAGGTGTACATGCCTTTATAACCCAACGCATTTCTGATGTTTAAATTTTTGCGAACGAAAAGGGTTGTTTAACTTAAATAATTTGTTTTGCTTATTTATTTTCGCGTCTCAACGTAGCACCACTCACGGACAGGTGATGCTTCCGATGATACTTCATAGTTTTAGAAACAACAGGAAGGAGAAATTTTAAGAAAACACGTTTCCTCACATGAGTTCAAGGGAAAATGTAATTATTTGGCGCCTCTGGTAATTTAAGGAGCAATAGTAGATACAGATATCCCCAAAGCACAACGAAATCATTCCATTAGGCTACTTTAGAAAAACAATTAGTCCCTAACATTATGAAGAGAAAAATGCATAAGAACGCTGAGGCAGGGTAGGGTTATGGGAGAAAACCCATAGTGGCGTATGCAGCATGCTAAAAAGTAGTGTTCGAATATATAATGTATAATACAATAACAACATAATAAATCCAGCGTAAATTCACAACAAAATGTGATGACAGTAAGACCATCAAGGGAATTATTTAGGATTAACTTTATCCAGAACGAACCCGGCCAAGGCTAACATCAAACAAAGAAAAAACAAATTAAAAGATTTGGATTACAAAAATCATATACCAGTAATTTGTGCGAGAGTCTGTTGATTTTTAAATTAAAATGAAGTTGTAGGCATTATGTGATGGCTAATTGGAGACAGAGCCAAGACAGATAGTCCTAGTGACAGGCAAAGCTGGTACAAGCCTTTTTTAGAATTGTATAAAATGATGACATTTCACTTGTTTGTAGATAAGTCTATCATCCATCCATCCATTCTATGTTAGCTTTGAAAGTAAAAAGGACCCCCAAAAACTTATACATAGATATAACTTCTACATTTTATTATTTTATTTTTTTAATGTAACTTCTTCCCTAATTTCTAAAAAATAATTTTGTTACCTTCTTTAGGTTTCCTACATTTCATTTCACTATTCTAACTTTTCCAACCTTTAACTACTCATATAAAATCCCAATTAAAATAAAAACTTATCTTTTAAAACAATTATTAGAAAACAAATTAAAAACAAAGATTATCTTTTACTTCTTATTGCTCGCGACAGCAAGGGACTATAACCAAAAAAAAAATTTCTATTTTCTTTTTCCGAAATTAAAAACTCAAGTAAGGTAAGGAAACCTTACCCAATAAGGCAGTAAACTATCCCCTACTATTTTAGACGAAACATTTTCTCAATTTTCTTACACTTTCCTCGATTTGCATCCTGTTTCCACGCAATTTACCACATCATAATCTTTCTTCCGCTTTTCTTTTTGCTTCTACGCGTAATAACAAAAATACGATTCTATGTACACCCTCCATAATCCTAGTTGAGACTAAATTGTAGCTTGATAGTTTAATAATTAATTCACAAATAAAGGAGAGAGGAAAACATTTATTAATAAAATATAGAAGGGGATATTTTCGTTGTTCTTTTTCGATTCCCCCACCCCAGTCACAAATGGTGCGCCGGTCAATGTTACGATTTCGTTAGGGAACAGGTAATAAATAGCACTAGAAAGCAAAGCAACTTTAAACAAACTAAATTTCTTTTTCCGTAGGTTGCTCGGTTTCTACTAAATACCAAATTCCCTTTGTATACTATGTTTTATGAAATGTTATTATTACTTTTACTTACTGCAAATGGAAAAAAGGACTTTATTCGTGTATGTCTATTCAACATCTAAATATAAAATTACTAAATTATAAATTCTTAAATATAATCAAATTCTTAATAATTCTTAAATAATCAAATTCTTAATAATTCTTAAATAATTAAATTAAGAATTCTTAATTATCTTCAAATTAAGAATTAAATAGTTTTTCGTGGAAGTCCTGACGGGTTGTTTATTTAAAATGACCTGATTCGAATTATCAGAAGCGAATATGAGAAGCGAGGGTTTGGATCCACTCCTAACAGGCCTATAGTAAGGTCTAAAGGACAGGTCTTTTTGAAGGTCTCAAGGAAGAAAAGCCAAAGCCAGAAAAATACACAAAAAAAAACAAGAGATTTTTTAATGTTGCAGTCTTGTGATGATTTTCTAGCTATTCACCAAAGTAGCTACCCTCTTGTAGCACAGTGGGTTGATGCTCTGCTTAGCAATACGGGGCCAGGGGTTCAATTGTGCCACAGCAAGGCTGGGGACAAGGTTGCTACTTGTCCCTGTAAAAAAGACCAAGCAACTGAAACGTCGATTCAAACTCCTAAATTCGACGCGGCAAATTAAGATTATTTAAGAATTCTTAAGTAATCAAATAAAAAATTCTTAAAACATAAAAATATAAAAACTTAATATAAAGATTCTTACCAAATAAGATTCATCATTGGCGATCTTGAGTTTTTCATTGATCCAGCTCTTTGTTTCGTCACAGTCTCTCTCAATTTGCTGAAAACGACAAGCATCTTCAAGAACTGAGCGGCGTTTATCAGACCTGTGGCACACAAAAGGAGTCTATTATATTTAATGCCTATTATATTTTATACTTATAAGTCTATTATATAGTCATATTATATATTATTCAATTAAAATTATAATGTTTTATACAATTGTATAATTAATATACGTTATATAGGCTGCCTTAATTCAGTCATATTATAACCCATATCACAAAATCATAGATAAAAGGTAATTGACGCTAAGGAGTGCAAAAAAAAACAAAACAAAAAAACTATGAAACCAATGAAGGATAAATGATGCAGGTCTGTTTAGTTAGAGTAGAAAGTGATGTCAGAGCCTTTTTCAGAAAAGCCGATCCACAGGCTAGATACAGTTTGCCTTATGAATACAATTATACAAATGAATAATTATAATATATTTTATGCAATAATATAATTATATTATATAATTTACACATAATTAGTATAAATTATACTTATATTTATAAGTCTATTATATTTAGATTTAACGTTTGATATCCATTCAATGATGATAACAATTAACAGATACTTTTGAAACAGAAACTCGAGAATATAAAAGCTGATACTAAGCCTCGGTTTTCTTTCTTCTTTTAGCCTGATTCCGATTAAATAGTTTCCTCATTCGAATTTTAAACAGCCGTGCTTAAAAAAAAAAAAAACAAATAATGATGAAAAGAATTATTCAATTAAAGAGCAAGGAGAAATTTATTAAAATCATTAAATATCTAAATTTAAGATACGAATGAACTAGCCCGTCATCGATATTTGAACTTACTAATAATGATAGGGTTCCTACTATCTGGTTAGTTTTGTACGTTTTGAAGTGTTTTCAACTTAGTGTCTTAGCAGTTGAAAGTTTAATAACGACATTTTGGTGCAACAGTCCCATTTTAAGACTAAGAGCAACATCAAAGTTGTGAAAAATTGAAACCTATTTTCACACTCCTTATGAAAATAAATGTGCAAGAATCTCAAAACTAATATTTCTTCCCAAAATAATGGCGAGAAAAAATCCCCCTCGAATTTGTTGCAATTAATTTAATTATTTATGCATGTTCCAGGACATAAAGCCTTATAAATCAGTCTTTCTTCCATCATAATTTGGTTTATTTTCATTGTCTGTCACATAGAGTCAAACTGGTTTCTAAGAAATTTGTAGTTGTAGTGACCGCACTGCCTGCGCTCAAGCAGCGCAGTAGCGCTGCCTGAGTAAAGTGATGCGGGCACAACGTATTATTTTTTTAGGGTGTGTGTGTGTGTTTTTTTTTTTTTTTTTTTTGGGAGGGGGGTGTTCTTTTAGACCAGGGCACTTCGTATCGAAGAGGCTGTCGTAGAAACTACGAAAAAGGCTCATTTGACTGGAAATTGGAAGGGATTGTGCCGTTTTTAATAGTCAAAAGTGATTGGAGGGTAACTAAAAACCCCTACTACGCCCACCGTTTCGAAACTTCGAAAAAGGCTCATTCAATTGGAAATTGAAAGGGCTATTTTTAATAGTCGAAAGTGATCGGAGGGCAGAAATTAATTTTAAAAACTTCTTCCACAAGACACATTTTTCAAAGAAAAGTAAATCGCTCTATTAGGCCAAGAATGAGCAAAAATAAAGTGAAATAATCTTCCAAGAGTAAAACTGCCACAAATCACTATCAAAATATAAATGAAACTGAAAACGAACAGTAATTACAACAAATAGTAATACTAATTAATTACTCAAAACAAGCAAAAATTAACACGAGTAGGGCTGATATCCCCTATGCCTTCTCAAGACCAGAACACAATTTGCGCTTTACCGAAAACAATACACGTTTGAAATGTTTTCACCTTTCTTACTTTTATAAATACAAAATTATCAGAACCTTAACACAGAAATGTCAGTATATGTCAATTGAAATGAAAATCCACGGTCATTTGTTTGTTTTAGGACCGAACCAAGTTTTTTCGTCACTTTAGATAGATGTTTGTAGGGTTTGTAAATCTAATAATAGCATTAAATTGTGAATACGGCTGCATTTACTTTAGTTTAATACGGTTCTTTGAGCGTATTTACACTGGCCTGATTCTAAGAGCTTGTTTTAACAAAACTGGATATTTTTGTGGAAAACTGAACGGTTCAATCTTATTTTTTAGCGTCTAACGTGTTACATACTGTTTTGTTATGATTGTTTTCAAGAAAATTTCTCTATGTATTTATTTTCTGGAAAAGGTCTCCTTGTTATTTGCAAATAAACGCTCTACGTTCGAAACCTTCTTCTAAAATTAGTCCACATTTTATTCTGGTGGGTCGCCAAAGTACAGAAGTGACTATTAGGAAAAATTTTACTTCAAGAGCAAAACTCATCAACACAAAATTCAATTTTTATTTTAGTTCAAACGAATATTTAATATTGGGCCTAAGCTTCGCAAACCAAGGATGTAAGTTGAAGCGAGTGGAACTAAAACAGAAGAAAAAACATTAAAATCGGCTAAAGACCGCAAATGAAAATGACAGATGGAATAAATCATCCATTGGCCATTACTTAAAACCATCATTTTATTAAATTCGCCAAAATAACTTATGAACATATATGGCTCATAAAACGTCAAAAACAAGTAACTCGTTAAACGATATAAACAATTAAAATGGTTATTAAAAAAGAAGAAACGAACGAAAATATACAGAACATAGGCAACGCCTATACAAGTAATACAAGTGAGAAACTCACTTTTTGCTATTTTTTCCGTAATGTAGGTGACAAGTTTCTTTCATACCTGTTGATAAAGAAGAGAACGGGGACTTTTAGAACATGGAACAGAGAACGTTGTGACCAGGGATGAAAGTTGAAACAAATGGAACGTTGCGACTTTTAGGCTCCATTTCTTCTGTACGAACAAACTTTTTCCATTAATATCCTTTGTGTTTCTTCCCTTTTCTAAAAACCCCTTCTAGTTCATCGTGCTAATATTATTTTGTAGTCTATTATTTTGTGTGAATTATATTTGGGTTATTTACATTATATTATATGTGCATTATATGTAATTATATGTGTATTATATTTTAATTTACATTGTAATATATCTGCAAATTATATCTAAATTATTTTGTGTAAACTATATTATAAATTAATTAAATTATTTCTCTTCCTTTAATGGGAGAGGCAGTAATTTTAATCTAAAATAAAAACCAATTATTTTTCAATAAAATAGAAATCCGTTATTATTACCAAGACAGGTAATAATAACAAAACAAGGCAGACAAAATAAGTAACCAAATGCTTTCATTATTAAAATATATAGAGTCTGCGCTTTGGCTGGACGATGCAACTGACAATAACAAAGATGCAAAATTGATTTGCTATGTTAGATTTGTCAATGAAGGCTGTTATGTTGAGGACATTTTATAATAGGTCAAAATCTATGACCTTTTACAATATGAGGACATTTTACAATAGGTCAAGATCTATTTGAAAATGTAAACAATTTTATGACGAATAATAATATCGATTGAGAAAAATATGTTGGAGTATGAACTGATGGAGCACCCTGGATGGCGGGCCAGCACAACCGTTTTAAAGCTCCAATCCTGGCAAAAGTAAACAATTTCGTTTGGACAGACTGTATAATTCATAGATAAACACTAGCTGCAGAACACCTCAGTATGGAGCTGCACAAAATAATGAACACCGTTGTCGGTGCAGTAAACTCAATTTAAATTCTCCCAAAAAGGCATGATTTTTTTAACAAATGTGCAATTACATGGGTTCAGAAAGTTCATGTTTATTATTCTACTATTCTAGTAGTTATCGTTGATTGTCATTTAGAAACTCCCTTTCTGGTTAAGGCATGAAACCAATGTCTATCTAAATTAAGAAATCGTGCCAGTGCCGAAAGTTTTATTAACAAGGACTTTCTTTCAAAGTTGACCTTTTTTAGTGAATTGTTTGAAAAGTTTAAAATACTCAACGAACAATGAAGAGAAAACTTCACAAATATCTAGAAGTATTAGAACAAAGGAGAAAGTTTCTAACAGCTGGAAAAGCTGCATAACTAAAGGTGATTAAGATATTCTACCCTAAAATTTTGTAATTTCTTGAATATAATTGTTTAAAGGTGAAGGACCTTCTTATTTTAGTGTTTACCCAATATTTATCCAACTGAAAGTGTATTTTGATTAATATCTGCCTGCCAAGAATATTAGTCTATTAAAACGGGTATCAAATCCGTCCAACGATGAAGTGCCCCTGAATCTAAATCGCTAAGAGATTGGGCAACTCATAGATATACTTCTACTTCTATATCGAAGTATACATATACTTCTCTGAAATCATCCTTCAAAGATTACTTGAGTTTTGGTGCAAGGTTTGAAAACAATATCCACAAATTTCCAGAAAGCGTTATAGATCTAACTTCAAAACAAAAAAGAAGTACGTGTGGCGATCTAAAAATTTGTTCCAATATTCGATTATTTAATTCAAGATAAGCAAGCACGTCCTTTTCAGGTTTTTTTTTAATATTGTGAATATAATATGTTTTTTTGCGATGCTTAGGAGTCTGTATAAAAAAAACGTGTTTTTATTTTTTTTTAAAGTCGTGTGTATAAATAGTAATAGAAAATACATTGATAAAACTTTTCTACAGCATAACTAATTAATTTTCACTTTCCTAAAAGTCTACTTTGCTTTATTAATGACACGTAACTTCGAGTATATATATATATAATTATACATATATATATATATATATAATTTGGATTATAATATATAATTTGGATATATATTTGGAGGAGAAGGGTCAACCAGAAATGAATGCACTTCTAGAATAATCCTTTCTAAGTGCTATAGTATAGAAACTATGCTGCGTTGCAGCATAGTTTCTAGTTTAGACAGCTTGTGATGAAACTAAACAATTACCTAGAAGATTATAAGCATGATAGGTGGACTAAGTTACCTATTTAAGTTTTGAAAAAATTATAATTAGTTTTAAGTTTTCAATCTCAGCTCTTTTTCATTAGCTCTAAACTAGCTGATGAAAAAAGCAATTTGGCTATTTCAGTCAGACTTTAAGCCAAATTAAAGGTTTTGTTCTAAATTTAAGAAATAGATATAGCCTACAAAACTGCATTAAAAAAAGGATTCATTTAAATTGTCAAAGGTGTTTTCTATAGGGTGTTGGCTTGTGAGATGTTTCAAACAGGCTAAATTGGCTACTTAGGTCTACTTTTGCAGTATTAGCAGAGTTTTTAACTAGTTTTCTTATTCATTTAAATTGTCAAAGGTGTTTTCTATAGGGTGTTGGCTTGTGAGATGTTTCAAACAGGCTAAATTGGCTACTTAGGTCTACTTTTGCAGTATTAGCAGAGTTTTTAACTAGTTTTCTTATTCATTTAAATTGTCAAAGGTGTTTTCTATAGGGTGTTGGCTTGTGAGATGTTTCAAACAGGCTAAATTGGATACTTAGGTCTACTTTTGCAGTATTAGCAGAGTTTTTAACTAGTTTTCTTATTCATTTAAATTGTCAAAGGTGTTTTTCTATAGGGTGTCGGCTTGTGAGATGCTTCAAACAGGCTAAATTGGCTACTTAGGTCTACTTTTGCAGTATTAGCAGAGTTTTTAACTAGTTTTCTTATTCATTTAAATTGTCAAAGGTGTTTTCTATAGGGTGTTGGCTTGTGAGATGTTTCAAACAGGCTAAATAGGATACTTAGGTCTACTTTTGCAGTATTAGCAGAGTTTTTAACTAGTTTTCTTATTCATTTAAATTGTCAAAGGTGTTTTCTATAGGGTGTTGGCTTGTGAGATGTTTCAAACAGGCTAAATTGGCTACTTAGGTCTACTTTTGCAGTATTAGCAGAGTTTTTAACTAGTTTTCTTATTCATTTAAATTGTCAAAGGTGTTTTCTATAGGGTGTTGGCTTGTGAGATGTTTCAAACAGGCTAAATTGGATACTTAGGTCTACTTTTGCAGTATTAGCAGAGTTTTTAACTAGTTTTCTTATTCATTTAAATTGTCAAAGGTGTTTTCTATAGGGTGTTGGCTTGTGAGATGTTTCAAACAGGCTAAATTGGCTACTTAGGTCTACTTTTGCAGTATTAGCAGAGTTTTTAACTAGTTTTCTTATTCATTTAAATTGTCAAAGGTGTTTTCTGTAGGGTGTTGGCTTGTGAGATGTTTCAAACAGGCTAAATTGGATACTTAGGTCTACTTTTGCAGTATTAGCAGAGTTTTTAACTAGTTTTCTTATTCATTTAAATTGTCAAAGGTGTTTTTCTATAGGGTGTCGGCTTGTGAGATGCTTCAAACAGGCTAAATTGGCTACTTAGGTCTACTTTTGCAGTATTAGCAGAGTTTTTAACTAGTTTTCTTATTCATTTAAATTGTCAAAGGTGTTTTCTATAGGGTGTTGGCTTGTGAGATGTTTCAAACAGGCTAAATTGGATACTTAGGTCTACTTTTGCAGTATTAGCAGAGTTTTTAACTAGTTTTCTTATTCATTTAAATTGTCAAAGGTGTTTTCTATAGGGTGTTGGCTTGTGAGATGTTTCAAACAGGCTAATTTGGATACTTAGGTCTACTTTTGCAGTATTAGCAGAGTTTTTAACTAGTTTTCTTATTCATTTAAATTGTCAAAGGTGTTTTTCTATAGGGTGTCGGCTTGTGAGATGCTTCAAACAGGCTAAATTGGCTACTTAGGTCTACTTTTGCAGTATTAGCAGAGTTTTTAACTAGTTTTCTTATTCATTTAAATTGTCAAAGGTGTTTTCTATAGGGTGTTGGCTTGTGAGATGTTTCAAACAGGCTAAATTGGATACTTAGGTCTACTTTTGCAGTATTAGCAGAGTCTCTAATAAGTTTTCTTCTTCATTTAAATTCTCAAAGGTGTTTTCTATAGGGTGTTGGCTTGTGAGATGTTTCAAACAGGCTAAATTGGCTACTTAGGTCTACTTTTGCAGTATCAGCAGAATTTCTAATAAGTTTTCTTATTCATTTAAATTATCAAAGGTGTTTTTTATAAGGTGTTGGCTTGTGAGATGTTTCAGACAGGCTAAATTGGCTACTTAGGTCTACTTTTGTAGTACCAGCAGAATTTCTAATTCTGCACATACACTTCAAGTAAGAAAAATACTTATCTCTATAGTCAGAATTGCATCCTGAATCCAAAGTTATTGTGCATTTGCATCAGAAAGGAAATTAATATTCACCATATACAGACCTAGCCTATACCAATTCAGGGTATATATTTGCACGTTAGTGAGTATATGTGTATGTATGTGTATGTGTGTGTATGTGTATGTGTATGTGTGTATGTATATGTATGTATATGTATGTGTATGTATATGTATATATATATATATATATATATATATATATATATGTATATATGTAAGCCCTATAGATAGGTAGAGTAGCTCCATAGGAGGCTTAGGCCAAGTAGGACCTTGTCCCAGTGGGGCCCATAATAGAAACTGGGAAACCCTCCCCTGGGGGTCATAATTTCAGGTGGAGGAGGAAGAAGGCCCCTCAAATGTACACTCAGCAGGGCCAACTGCCGTGTTCACGCGTCAGATGAGTTACAAACCTTCTCCCAGTAATGAGTTAAATTGCATGGTGAAGCAGAACACCATCGTGGGAGGATCCTCTATATAAGAACAACTGCGGCAGGGCGTAAGATCCAGATTTATGGACAACGGCCTCTGTAAAGGGCTGCCTCGACCCTTTTTGGGTACCTGCAAGACTGGGAAACTTGCGGTCAATTTTTCCCACTTGAGGAGTGGCGCCCCTCGAGGAAATTATAGCCTAGTAAACAACACAGCACTCGTACGGGATTCTGATTATTGGATAATTTTCTGGGCTTGGTTTGTTTTGATGGGCGTTTTCGGGCTGAAAAACCTCTTCCTAGCTAATTTATCTACTATGGGCTGCCTCCCCGTAGTAGCATAATATTTGTAGGCATGAATATATAATGAGTCGGAGGTAATAGGCTTGGGACTGTCTGTGCAGGATTTCGACTCTTGTTGATAGAAGAGCATCGCCAAGTGCTGAAAACCATGTTGTGACCAAGATGGGCCCAGGATTGCACAAAGCCTCCAACTTACTGGAGGTCCCAGGGACTTCTTGCTGTCCGGTTCTAAGCCGGCTTAAGCGCTTCGGTGTAGACTTGAGAAGATATGTTGGTCCCCATCCTGCACTGGTATCCGGGATCACTGCTTTTCTTGAGGCCAAAATAATTTCAAAGATTTAAAGAACATGAAAATTGGAACTTGGAATGTTACGACGTTAAAAAATGACTATCGCATCGACATTTTGACTGACGAATTCAGACGGTTTGAACTGGATTTATTAGGAGTTTCAGAAACTCATATCCCAGGGGTAGGAAGCATGAAATTAGGTGACATAGAATTTGTTTACTCAGGAAGAAAGGATGGGGTACATAGACAGGGAGTAGGGCTCATGATGAATAAGGAAGCTGCTAAGTCTTGTTTAGGCTGGGAAGGTATTAATAATAGAATACTAATTGCTCATTTTATGACTAAAAAGTTTAGGGTATCAGTTATAGTAGTATATGCCCCCATTGAACCAACTGATGGAGATACTAGTGACTCAGATGAATTTTACTTACAGTTACAGGAGCAAATAGACAGGGTACCAGGTAGAAATATGGTGTTTTTGCTAGGAGATTTTAATGCCCAGGTTGGTAGAAATAGGGATAGATGGTATCCTAGCCTAGGTAATTTTGGTGTAGGAAAAGAAAACAGTAATGGCTATAGGCTTTTGCAATTTTGTAGGTATAACAACCTAGTTATAACCAATACGGTGTTTGGTCACAAAATGGCCCATAAGTTGACATGGTATTCACGTGATGGTAAGACAGCAAACCTTATTGATTATGTTATTGTAAACAGAAGACTAGCAGGATCAATACAAGATACTAGGGTGTATAGGAGTGCCGTTATTGATGTTAAAAGTAAAGATCACCATCTAGTAGTGTCTAAGGTTAATTTAAAGCTGAAATTTCGGAAGAGTAACTCCCTCCCGGGAAGTTATGATGTTGGTAGACTTCAGGATGAAAATTTGAGAAAAAAATTCCAGGAACAGTTGAGTACTAAACTTGAGGGTTTAAAATTTGACAATGTGGAAGATGGATGGAATAATTTCAGAAAAACAATTTGTGAAGTTGCTGATGGTGTCCTAGGGAAGAGTGCTAAGACAGCAACTAGGAATATTAGTGAAAAAGCTTTAGGTTTAATAGAGAGTAGAAGGGGTTTGTATAAGAATTATCTGAGCGATAGGTCGTATGAAAACAAAAGGAATGTAAAGAAAGTGGAGAAAGCATTAAAATATGAACTAAGGAGATGTGAAATGGAAGCGATGGATAAAATTGCTGAGGATCTGGAAGATGCGGCTAGACGGCATAATAGTAAAATATTATACTGGCATGTTAATAAATTGAAAGGGAGTAGCCGATCCGGACTAGTCCCAGTTAAAGATAGAAATGGGGTCACAATTAGTGATAAGGAAAAAGTTAAAGAAAGATGGGTGGAACATTTTGAGAATGTGCTAAACCGAGATACAGTTGCAGGAAAAGATATAGATGAAAATGAAAAAGTTTGTGATACCTTGGATGTGAAGGAAGATTTGTTTAGTGAGGAAGAATTAGCGACAGTACTAGAAGGATTAAAAAATAATAAGGCCCCAGGTGCTGATAGTATGATTAATGAGTTCCTTAAATATGGTGGCTCTGAGGTTAGGAATAAGCTACTGAAGATTATGAACATGATTTTTGAAAAAGGGGAAGTACCCAATGATTTTAGGAAAACCTTAATTAAACCACTGTATAAGAAAGGTGACAAGAGTGAATGTCGGAATTATCGAGGCATTAGTCTGGTCTCTGTAGGTAGCAAATTACTGAGTAATATGATACTTTTTAGACTGAGACATGCTGTAGACAAAGTTTTAAGGGAAGAACAATGCGGTTTTAGAAAAGGTAGAGGATGTGTCGACCATGTTTTCACTCTTAGGTTAATAATTGAGAAGTCCCTTCGTTGTCAAACACCTTTGGTCCTTAGTTTTATCGATTATGAGCAAGCTTTCGATTCTGTTGATAGAACAGCGTTAACAAAGGTCTTATCGTTATATGGTATACCAGAAAAATACATTAAAGTGATTTGCGCTATGTACGAGAATAATACTGCTGCGGTTAAGGTAGGAAACGAGGTTAGCAACTGGTTTTGTATTAAATCAGGAGTTAAGCAGGGTTGTGTTCTATCCCCCTTTATATGGATCATTTTGATGGACTTCGTCTTAAGGAGCACAGGAAAGGCAATTGGAGACCATGGAATCAAATGGGGAGGAAGAACGCTCCTGGACTTAGATTATGCTGATGATTTAAGCATATTAGATGAAAGTGTGAGCAAAATGAATGAATTTTTAGAGGTTTTACGAGTTCAGGGTGCTAAAATAGGCTTGAAAATTAATGTTAAGAAGACTAAGTCACTAAGGTTAGGAATAAGTGAAGATGAACAGGTGACCTTAGGTAACGAAAAGATTGATCAGGTTGGGAGCTTCAGTTACCTTGGTAGTATTATTAGTAAAGATGGTGGGAGCAGTGAAGATGTTAAAAGTAGAATAGCTAAAGCTCAGGGTGTTTTTTCACAGTTAAAAAAAGTTTGGAAGAATAGAAAGATAAGCCTACAAACCAAGATTAGAATATTGGAAGCTACAGTGATGACAGTGGTCAAATATGGCTCTGAAGCATGGACACTCCGAAAAGCAGATGAAAATTTACTAGATGTTTTCCAGAGAAATTGCCTACGGATTGTTCTGGGTACCCGGCTGACTGACCGTATTTCAAACAGTAGGTTGTACGAAAAGTGTGGTTCAATCCCGCTTTCTGGGGCTATAATGAAAGAAAGGTTGAGATGGCTAGGCCACGTTCTACGGATGAAGGATGACAGATTACCGAAGATTGTCCTTTTTGGCCAACCGTCTGGGGCTACACGGAAAGCAGGTCGTCCTTGTCTGGGTTGGGAGGATGTCATAAATAAGGATTTAAAGGAAATGGGAACTTCCTGGGAGGGTGTAAAGAGGGAGGCTTTAAATAGATTAGGTTGGAGGAGGAGCGTGCGTAGCTGTGTTGGCCTCAGGCGGCTTGGTGCTGCAGTGAGTTATTAGTAGTAGTAGTAGTAGTATAGCAGGACTTCTGAAACAAAGAAGAGAAAATACATTAAATGAAAAAAAGAGAAAAAAACGAGGAAAGTATAAGCCAGTCGAACAACATAAAGAGAAAATAAGCAAATATCCCAATGAGAACTCCGCCAAGTCGTCTTCATGACGAAAAAAAAAAAAAAAAAAAAAAAAAAAAAAAAAAAAAAAAAAAAAAACAATCCACAATCTTCACGAGAGAAAACACACATTTTTTTTTTGCTAAAACGATTAAAAAAACATAAGAAACAATTTAACGTTATGAAGTGGACTTAGGAGAAATAATAGACACTAAATCAAAACAGACCAGTCGGCTTTAAATTCTCGTGATGTCCACTTCAAAAGCTTAGATTTTTTCCTTTGGGCACTGAGGACGACGGCAGATGTCATTGTCGAAATATTTGCTTATTTCCTTTCATGTTGTTCCATGGGCTGACAGTACCCTCGTTTCTCCTCTGTTTTTTTTTTTTTTTTTTTTTTTTTTTTTTTTTTTTCTTTGTTTCAATGGTCATGTATAGCCAGTGCGGCCTTAGAATGTATTTATAGCAGAACTAAACAAAAAAACAACAAAAGAACAAACAACGATTTTCTAAGGACAAGATACTTTTTTTCTAGGACAAGTGGAGCTCGTAAAATGTGCAAAGAGAAATGAAAATACACAGGGAAAGTTAAATTTTATTTTACCCACTGTCACTCTCCTCCCCCTGACTCACTCATTACTCTCCTCTAAAAGACAGTAAAATTATACGGGACCTTGATTGAAGGGCTGCTCTGCGCTGTAATAATGCTTCTCTTCTTTGTGCAACTTCAGCAGCAGCATAATGATCTCCATTGATTAGCTTAGTTGCGAAGTCATCCAATGCCTTTATCTTCTCCTCTTGAGCTGCAAGTGATTTTTCAAAGTCCTCATGTTTCTTTAAAAGTGCTTCTACCGAGTCAAGAGAGTCTCCAAGATCTTCTATAGATAAGAAGGCCTGCAAATATAATTTCTTACAGGTACCTGTTTTTTTCCTTCAAATAAGTGATTTTCGGATTATTATTTTTGGAAGATAAAACGTTTTCTGAATAGTTAAATTACCAGTATAATTGGGATACTGCAAAACCTCTTGCAAAGGCCAGTTAATTAAGACTCGTCTTTTAAAGGAGTTATTAAATTACATGACAAATGAATCGTGTTTCAGAAATGTAAATGTTGCTTATCAATACTGAAGTAGAGTTAATGTGTATCCAACTTTTTTCTACTTTTGATCTCAAATTCTTTTTCATACAGCATATAAATTTGGCTGGTTGGACCCTTAAAAACTTGGGTTAGGCGTATTACCTCCTCCCAGAAAAATTTCCTTCCCGACTGATTCCCCAAGAAAAATTTTCCCCGAACGTAAAATTGAGCAGCTAAAGGTAAATTAAGACAAATAAAAGGAACGGAGAAATTTTTTTTTTTCTGAACGGGGTTTAATGAATTTCGAATTAAATGACTCACTAAATGACATTAGTAGCTCAAAAGATCCCTAGAAGCTCATAGCAGATAAGACGAGCAAGGCCAAATATGACTGCCTTTTTTGCTATTAAACAAACACTAACAATTAATATCATATGAAAGTAAACAGTAGCATTAAACTCTAAAAAGAGGAAAATTTATTCCGTATTGAAGGGGGTTACCCCCTCTTCGACCCCCCCCCTCAGGGCCGTAAAAAATATGGAGGATGCACATTCAATCGAAAATTGAGGAGCAACCAGTCCCGGTCCTAGAACCTTTCTTGATATCCGGTCCTTCTGTAGCCCTTTTAGACATCTGATCACACTTTTCGAGGTTGGCATTTTGTTCAGAAAAGTTAAAAATATCAACAATTATGCAACCGAGGATGATAGAAAACCCCAGACACCCTGGGAATGGGCCAATACACAATAGGAACTGCCAATTCTTTACAGATTGACTTCATAGTGAAAAAAAAGAGAGGGGACACATGTTTGTTCTTTGAATCCTAGTGGCATGAAACTTACAGGGATTATTCTCGTGGTAAAAAACAGAACATCAACACATCGCTATAGGAAGGAGGAGGGGTTAGGGGCCAAAAACAAACCACAAAAACTATTTGTTCCATGATCAGTTTTAAACTTATAGCCGCAAGTCCTTGAGCCAAGTGCACAAATGTACAAAAAATTATTCAAAGGATTAGTGCCTTTGAATTTGGTCACTCCTCTAAACAATTTCTCAGACCACACTGGCTAATATGACAAAGCGATAAAAACCGTACAGAAGAGAGAAACAAGGATAAAAAGCCATTGAAAAATAAACCCCAAATTACAATACAAATATTCCGGTCAAGACTTGCGCAAAAAATACCGATAAAAATCCAAAGATAACATAAAACAGCTAAACTTTAAATTTCTCAGAGATAGTCTCTAGTGTGGACGCGAGCATATTTGGTTATAGAAGTATCGTGGAAAACAATAATTAACTTCGAGGAGAGGTTGTTAAGAATTTTCTTGACTTTACCTCGTATTCCTCAAATTCAAACAGTCGAGTAAAACAAATCCTCAAAAATTTAACAAAAGATCCATACATCATTACCACTAGCGCTGATAAAGGGAATAAAATTGTTATCCTTGACAAAATCAAATGTAATAAAAAAGTTAGGATATTTTACCCGACACTCACACTTATAAACCTATAGATTCAGGCCCCACCGACAAGTTCACCCGTGAAGTACGAAAAGAACTGGAAATTTTACAAATTGAAAGACTCATTATTCCCAAATGTGCAATTTATATTATCCTAAAGGGTGCTCCACTCCTAAATTCTATGGTATCCTAAAAATCCACAAAGATGGAGTTAATCTGCCCCCAAATTGTGGCTTCTTATAGTACTCCATCTGCAAGACTGTGAAAATGGTTATCCAGGCTTTTTTGTCCTCGTATATAAGCGCAAACTTTTTAAATTAAAAATTAAGCTCACCTCGTTGAAAAATTAAAAGACTGATATAAAAACGATACAATTTTGGCCAGTTTAGATGCTATTTCTATGCCTATTTCTTGTGATATTGGAAAGTGTGAACTTGCTCTTCAAAAGAAACTAGAAGATAATATTGCCCAGATGGGCTACAAAGCAGTAGATATCGAAACCATTATCCGCCTTTGTTGGCCTTTGCAATAGATCTTCCTTAAATTTCCGGTACAATAATCAATTTTAAACCCAAATTATGGGTCTACCAATGGGTACGACCCTTTCACCTTTTTTGGCCACTTTTCATATTGAATTTACTGAAACCTCCGTTTTGAATACTTTTCCTCTGAAACACATTTTCTGGGGCCGGTTTGTCGATGACCTTACTTCTGTGTGGGATCATGGATAGACGTCACTCTACCCCCTTTTGACTCATCTTAACACTTTGGATTCTATCATTCAGTTCACTTTAGAACTAGAAGATAATCATAAACGGCCTTTTCTAGACGTCTTAATCTTTAATAAATCTCTCAGCCTTGAGTTTTCAATTTACAGAAAACCTACACATAATGATAGGTATTTCCATTTTCTCTACCACCCACTCCCCTTGCGTAAAATTAACCTCAATTTCACCTTTGAAAATTATAATAAGATATAGAGCTTTTTCAATATCAGCCAAAATAAAACTAGCCCCATTTTGGGAGTGGTGTTAATAGGGTTCCCTGTTCTTGCGGTTGTTTCGATGTTGGATGTGCCCAACAATAAAAAAAAGCACATTCACCAAAGGATAGCCCTCAATAGAGACAATGGAGAAACCTATTTAAGCCACATTTATAATGAACTTATTAATTCTGATTGTTTTTATAAAAAAACAATCAGAAATATAAAATAAATATAATTATTATTTTTAATAATAAAAAAGCACGTTCACCAAAGGATAGCCCTCAATAGAGACAATGGAGAAACCTATTTAAGCCCCGTTTATAATGAACTTATTAATTCTGATTGTTTTTATAACAATAAATAAAATCATATTTTGCAACCGAACAGAATCTGTGATAATATCTTATCTGAGAAGCGATTGGCGTATAAAGATGCTCTACATGAACTGAAAAATTTAATTGCCATTCAGTATTGTATTTTATTCAGTTATCCTTTTACTGTTACTTCGAGATGGTCTACCTATTTTGGATTTTGTGTTTGTTTTAAGGTTTTATTTTATATTGTCTTCTATCTAGCGTTTACCATCTTCAACGAACAGTCCTGAATCCCAACTTACGTTTCTACTGTAACTACATACTCTCCCTCTTTTGAATTCTCTATTTCCTCTGCCTCTATCTGCCAAATAAGTTGCTTTGGTATTGTAAGAACCTCCCTTGATTCCAGTATTGCTCTGCGCGTAACTTACGCTGCCTTCATTTATCTCATACCTACTTCCTCTCCCTCTTCCTCTGTTAAAATATGACCTTTCACTGCCACTGTTAGATTCTTTTCTTTCGCTGCCTCCGACACAGTATGTTAATAGTAATTTTTTTTTTTTTTACAAATAGTACTATATTTGAATCATTATATATCTTTACTAATCATTAAATCATTACTCAATGAATATATAAATATATGAATATATTTAAATATATATAATATATATATTAATGTAAATATATGAATATATTTAAATCATTACTAACGTATATTCATTGTGCTCCTAGGTGCTGTCAAATGCCAAAAAGACCACATTTCAACGTCTGAACTGTCTAACTGTCTATGAGTCTTCAAATAAATATAGAAAGTGATTAACGGAGAAACAGTAAAGAAGTTATACCTCATGCTTAGACATCCAAGTATCAGCTTGTTCAGTGTCTCTATAAAACAGCTGAAGATCCATACACATCTCGTAGAGAATGCGTCTCTCTTCCCATGAAGCTGATAGTGCTGCCTTCTCTTCGGAAAGCTGATTTAGCTTTTCCTTTACTTGATCAGAAGCAAAATGGTTGATTTCCAATAGCTGTTGACCACCAGCAGCTGCAGAGACAAATGAATCTTCTCTGGCATCAATCTCCCCCTGTAAAAGATCAGACATTATTAAAGAACAAAGATATAGCGCCAGAACTTCTCTTAGGCTTAAATAAAATTGAAATCCACTACAGCTCAAATTATTATACAAACGTAAAACTGGATAATGTTTTTTCGCCTTAGGCCAGCTCTTACTGGACTTCATAATCTCCATAGTTTAAAATAATTCTCGATCACGGCTCATTGTCATTAAGACAGTGCCAAGGTAATTGGAGCCGATAAGTGCCCCACTGATGAAAATGAGTTTACTGATAGTGTTTGAGGAATAGAGTTTATTTTGTGTTTAGTTTGATTAAATTTATAAGCAAGTCAATTCGCCAAGCCTAAACAAAGAAGAAGGAACAAACCAAACCCACTACAGCTCAAATAAAAATACAAAACTTCACCTTGAGGCCACCTTGAGGTTTTTATAGTTTCCACTGTTCGAAATAAATATCACAATTATGGTTCATTGTTATTAAGACAGTACAAAGTAGTTGGAACCGATACGTGCCCCACTGATGAAAATATGGGTTTACTGATAGTGTTTGAGGAATGCAGTTTACTTATAGTGTTCAGTTTCACTAAATTTATAAGCAAGTCGATTCGCCAAGCCTAACAAAAGAAAAAAAAGAAGAAAAAATCAAACCCACTACAGCTCAAATAAAAATACAAAACTTCACTTTGAGGCCAGCTCTTACTGGTTTTTACAGTCTCAACAGTTCGAAATAAATAACACGTTCGGTCAATAAGCGTTTCATAAATAAACGCTAAAATAACACGTCCCTTATTCAATTACGATTTTCCGCAAAGCAGCTTGTTATCTTGTGTAATTTTGCAACTTCTGCGGCTGAAAGGAAGTAATTTTATGATTTTGAAATGTATTCATAAATATGACGTCACTTAAATGCAGTTATTTTCCAAAATTAAGGCTCTAAACGAATTTTCTCAAACTTGTGACCATTCTAGATATATATATATATATATATATATATATATATATATATATATATATATATATACATATATATATATATATATATATATATATATAATATATATAAATTACTGAGCGTAATATATCTTTTTGCCATATTGAAAAAAGAAATTGAGGGTTTCGTCACCATTTATTGTTCCAATTAGAATGAAAACTTACTTTATGCTCATTGTGGCGTTCCAAGAGGGCTTCAGCTCCGGCGACATCTTTAGCCAGTTCGTCGGCACTGATTACTGCACGCATGTCAGCCATCCATGATATTAGATCTCTGGAGTCCGATAAAAATCTATGGAGTATGTAGGAGCTTTCTAATCGTCTTTTCCTTTCCTAAAAAAAAAAGCATTCAGTGGGTTTCCAGGATTAAAGAAAATACAGATGCAAGGAGTACTTAAGAATTTGACAGAGACCAGAAGGGGGGGGGGGTTAGCTTATCGTTTATGAGTCAAGAAGAGGGGCAAGAGGGTATTGCTCCAACGGGGATGGGAACAAATCTCTATATAAGCTGCTCTCCAATTCATTCTTTAACTTCAAAGATAGACCTTAGTATCAATTTTAGGTGGAAGGTATTAAAGATGATAAATCCCAAATAAAGCCTTTATATAGTAAAAGAACATATTTCACAAAAAACAAGAGGTGATTTAACAATTTATATATATATATATATATATATATATATATATATATATATATATATATATATATATATATATATATATATATATATATATATATATATATATATATATATATATATATATAAATTAGAAGGCACTAAAAACAGCGGGAGGGGGGAGACAAGCAAATTAAATGCAAAAACCTGTGCATCACCTACATCAATCCTGGCCATCTATAAATCCTTAAGGAATGGAAAGGAGGACGCTAAATTTATTTTGGAGTTTAAGGAGGAAGATATAGGCAGTAGCCCTACGGTTGCCATGTTTTGCGTGAATATCCCACTTTATATTAGAATAGAATAGTTTTATTTATACAAGCAATCGTTGTTTAGAATAAAAATACTTACAACAAAAACAAGAAAAAAAACAAAAAAAAACACAATACTATAACTTATTAAACAATGACATGTAAAAAGGAGCGAACGAATTGGCGGAACGGTTCGTTTTTGGAGTAGGCAATTCCAGTCTCACTTTGTTAGCTGACGTTGCGTTTAATTTATTCCCCATAACTGGTGGTAGAATCTCTGTTTTTCACTGCTAAGAAAAAATTGGCCAAATTTACAGATCAAACCCAAACGACGTTCATGAAGGGATGGTAGTTGTTGGACTGATAATGCCGATTCATAATTAATATATGTGTCTGAAAGAATACCTTTAAAGGCTCTTTTTTGTAGTGACTCATGTAGATCGCTTAGGTAACTTGTGTTATTGACTTGAGGGCCCCATACAGGGCAAGCATACTCGAGAATCGGTCGGATGGATGTAAGATAAGCCGTCTTAAGTTGGGACACAGAAAAACCGAAACGACGTATTAAGATAGGGGTATGCATCGCACCATTTGCCTATTTAGTGATTGTATCAACATGATTACTAAACGAGCAGTCAAGGCTAAATGCGATACCGAGAATTACAACCAAGGATACACTAGGATACGGTGGAAGAGGACTGATCAAGTCCCTTTAAGAAGATTAAAGCGAAGGATTTTCGTTTTTCCTCCATTGATTTGAAGGCTGTTGATAGTGTATTAGTCTTTAAAGTTGCTCGTTATTGCATCATCGAATTGGTGAACTAAATTAGGAGTTTTCAATGAGAATTTCAGAAGAACTGACAAGTCGTCTACGTACTTTAACCTGTCCTCAAACTCACAAAGGACAAAGTTTATAACTGCGAAAAACAACAGCACTGTAAGTTTCGTGCCTTGTGGAGCACCACACGTGAGCTCAGCACATTCGGAGTTCGTGTCTCCAGGAAAAAGGCTGTACACGCATTTGAAACGGTCTTACAAAAATCGATCACTAAAAGGAGAATAGTGCTTGCATGCAACCGTTGAAGCAAGTTTTGATAACCGTTAGGCCATCAATAAACTGTAATCTGTCATGAAATTCCTTGGTGAGGCTGTTAACAATAACTGAAAAGAGTAGGGGTTCTAGGAGAGTATCTTAGGGTATTCCATTGTGAACAAGGAGAGGATTAGAATAACCGCTTCTGGTATTTGACAACCTGCAATCTATTCGATAAGAAAGAGGCAGTCAATTTCACCAGGAAAGAACCAATACTAAAGTCAATGACAAGTTTCTCAACTAATATATTGTGGTTAACAAGGTCAAATGCTTTTTGAATGTCAACGGAAATCAAATTTAGCCAGCAATCAAGCTTTTCGAGGATTTTTTCAATATGCCATAACGACCAAGTTTAGTTGAGTCAAGCTCCGCTATTACACGTCCTGACGATACTACGATGAATTTAGCAACCAATTCCATTTCTTTGAGGTTGACTTGGGTTCCGGCCCCCTAAGTCCTAGATAGGTCTTAATTGTCGATATTCAAAAAGTTATGATAAACCTTGAAGATAAGAATCTGAGAATCCTCCTCCTTTCCTCCAAACACCATAAGCAGTGGTCAGATTACTCTGAGACAGCTAAGACGCTAACAAATGCAGCGCTAAGAAGCTAACTCTTACTACCGATCGAGTTCAGTTAAGAAATACCAGCCATTTCGGTACATGCGCAAATAAAAAGATTACGAAACTACCCCTTCCCTTCCTCATGTTCCTCTGCCTGAGCCAGAACACAACTAGACTTCTTTCAATCCGTTGCTGAATCCAATCCTCACATGCGTACGGACTTTCAGGAAAGAGGCTAAATCAGACAAAGAAATACACAAATCTGCTTCTTCGTGTTACAAAATACAAAGTTAAATATTTATTCTATTAAGCGAAAACAATAGCAAAATAGAATAATAAATATGAATGAAAAAATCTAAAATAATGCCCATTATAAATAAGAGCCTTTAGATCTACAGGAGAGCAAATGATGTGAATAAAGCCCTTTCCTCCTTAGTATAAAATGTTCATTCTTTCTCTTTAGACCCTCCGCTCTTACACACGGAGACTAGAAACCAATAACAAAAATTCCATTACCTGTCCCCTGGACATTCCATTTGAACTAGTAAAAGCACATGATCACCATCTTTCAAAACCTTTGCCCTAACTCTATAATAAGATTATTTCAACTATTGAGTTAAGTGTCAGTCAAGTCTGCTTACCTTTGCTTTTTCCAATAGATGTTGCCAGGTTTCGATAATCTCTTCAAGCTTCTTATTTGTTTGCTGTGCATGTTCAGGGTGGAGTCCACAAAGTCGATCAGCTTCTCTGCGAAGATTTCCAACTTTATCTTCCAATGCCGCTAAATCTCGCTCTACGCCTTCATGTTTTCGCTTTATAACAAACAAAGAGGTAAAATTTTTACACTAAACAATACAAGCAAATAAACAACAACAAAATAAAAAAATTCAAAAGTAATAAAAAGAGCAATATTTCTAATAAAATTAAAATAAAACTTTTTGTTGCAATTCATTGTCAAACCAATCCACTTCTAGAAAGAGAAGAAAAAAATGTCACAAGCCGTCAACAGAACACAAAACAACCAGTAAAGTATCATCTCTCTTAAGCCAAACATGATGCAAAAGCTTTTTTTAAAATAAAATCCCACCTCGTCTCTATTTGGGGAAAAATGACCTTTTCACTTAAATTTGCTTTAGCATTAAAGTTACCTACACTAAATTCAAACCTTCGATTAATTTTGACGAAAGTAAAACAGTTCAAAACTGGGATGAAACCTTTTTATTGACAGTGAATAGATATAAAATTATTTAACTGGATATTTCGAACACATATACAGTGTTCGTCATCAGCAGTAAAAAAAAAAAGTAAAAAAGTGATGTCAAAGACACCAAATCTTTGAAAAACACATTGGTTCCAAACTTATTTCGAGCCATGCCTGAACCTAGGCATTTCTAGAATCCTGATGCTTTCGTAATTTTAGATTTTGTTGTTCAGAATTTTAGATGTATTCACCTGAAGGAAGCTTAAAAGGCCATTGGTATTTACCAGCTTGGTATTTTTTTTTTTTTTCTATTTTTTCATCAGAAATTTAGAAGGCTATTAACTTGATATTTTTTTCAAGTCGTCTTCTAGGCATATTTTATGCTAGTGAAAAATATTATCTGTATAAAACTCCTTTTACACAATTCATGACGTTATTACGAAACCATCATATATTATTTTTGCTCTTTAAATTCATATGAATGTGACGTCATTCATATGAAATATATACATATTTTTTAAATTAAGGCTCTAAGACAGTCAGGAAAAGGGTGTACATCCTGCCGGTGATTCACTAAAATATTTCCCACTGGTGGGCCCACCACCCCAAGTTGGGAATCACGGGACTAACACCTTAAAACTGTACAATATTATTCAGGAATGTTTATAAATCCCTTTTTTCAGGACTTTTCGTTTTTCATCAAAACACTGCAATTACACAGAGATGCTTTCCAAATTTGCTCTGAAAAGAACGTCAACCATGAAAGGTGCAATTCCGAAAAAGATTTCAGACAAAACATAATGGATTTTTTCTTTAGATTTCCTTAATTTAGTATTATTATTATTTAATATTGAAGATAAAAATAGTAGAGTATAACATAAAATTATCTTCAATTGAACTAAACTAGTATTAGTACATTTAGCACTGGAGATGATGATTAATCCTATCTATATATGGCCTTAAAAGCCCTTTTATCAACCTAGTGTGCTTGAGAGGTGCAATATTGTGTAGATTGCCCAAAGTCGACTTTTTTATATTAAAAACACTATAAAAAAGACACATTTTTGGCAAAATTTAAGAGAATTTCAAAAAGCGCCCATCTTCCCCTTTATACAAAGCACTGATTATGATTGTATGATATAAAAAAATAATCACCTGAAGTGCCTGAACACTGGCCAAGTCTCTTCCGTATTCATCAGATGATAAAATTGCATCCTTTTCACAAATACATCCAATTGTTTATAATATAAAAAACAAAAGGCAAAAAAAAAAAAAAATATAAAAGGCCACTATATAAAAAAAATAATCACCTGAAGTGCCTGAACACTGGCCAAGTCTCTTCCGTATTCATCAGATGATAAAATTGCATCCTTTTCACAAATCCATCCAATTGTTTATAATATAAAAAACAAAAGGCCAAAAAAAAAAAATATAAAAGGCCATTATATAAAAAAAATAATCACCTGAAGTGCCTGAACACTGGCCAAGTCTCTTCCGTATTCATCAGATGACAAAATGGCATCCTTTTCACAAATCCATCCAATTGTTTCATTTGCGTCTCGGTTAAATCGTTGAATCTCATGGGCACCATATAACTTCTCTTGCCGAGAAAGAGCTAGCTTTTTTAGCCTCTGCCACGCCTCATTGAGTTCCTACAATATAGCAGAAGAAAAGAGTGAAAATCAACACCGATAAAAATTTCATCCCCTCCCAAAATTGACCAAAGAACTCAAATACGCTGCAAAATTTATTTAAAGGACTTCCGTCTATTTAAATTTATCTAAAGGAGTCATTCTACTACAACCAACAACCAACCCTGCCGATATTAACATAGCTGTATAATCTGCATCTCCACTCGAGTCTGTACAATATTTTACGCTTTATTGTCTACAGAAAATTTCCAACTTCCATTAATTCCTTTCGTGCAACGTATTCTTACCTCGTTATGGAACGACCTACTTGTTAACCTACTTTTAGATAGATAGCAAACATGTAGATTCTGACAATCTTAACGCCTTAATTCATAAAACATGGCCTAATCCTGTTTAAAACATGGTTTAAGAGCCATGAACAGAGTTTCAGAGCCATGCTTGACTGCGGCTTCAATTCTTCTAATCTTTCTGATCTCCAAAAACTTAGCAACTGGCAAACAAAAACCTAGGCCTTGAATGCTCTACTTTTTCAATCTTCACTCCATCCGCATTCCATTGATAATGATCATTTTTGATCATTATCAATGATCATATTTGATAAATATGATCATATTTAATTTGATCATATTTAATTATTGATCAAATTAAATTTAATTATTTTAAATTAAATTAAATTTAATGATTTTAAATTAAATTAAATTTAATTAAATTCGATTTAATTTATTTAGTTTGATCATATTTAATTATCAAATATGATCATTATCAATGATAATATTTGATAATTGATAATTGATCCGCATCTCCATTAATAATGCTACCTATATAAGTAAAGCTGTTGGCTTTACCTATACATTGAGTTGGACACCATGAAGAAACATACGGACAAGATTAAAGTTGTATTTTGCTAAAATTAAATTAACGCTAAAACGTCATGATAATTTCCAATGGTAATTTAATCAGTGAAGTAACTATCAAGTTAAACAAAGTGAATTGTAATTTTTTTTTCATAGAACTAAAGAAAAAAAAAAAAATAGATTCTTAGAGACCCTGATCATGTTTCATTTGAACTTGTCAGACAGATAACATTTACATAAAAATATTTATCAGCAGGGGCGTAGTTTTCTCTGGGACAGGGGAGCAACTACCCCTCCCGGACCTCGGTTTGCCCATCCAAGACCCCAGTTTGCCCACCATCTGAAATTTAGTTTCTTCGAAAGTCTTGTCGAAAATAAGATAAGCCTGCATAATTCAAGCATACACAGAAACAGGTTAGTTTTCATTAGTATATCTTTAACTTTATGGTATTATATAGCTCATTCTTCGGTTTTCACTGTGATTTTTATTTAATTTGGGAAAATTGGCTCCAACTATGCCCCCCCCCATCTCCCTCAGAATTTTTACGAAATTACGGCACTGTCTATCAGACGCTTAGACCGCGATTAAATTTTTGCTCGAAACAAGCTTTAAAATACTGCCATAATTATTGATAGAGACGTCAGCATGGATTATAGTGATGAATGTGATGATGATGACGAAAGGATTTATTGTTACTTACACATCTAGTGCAGACTTCATCAAATGTAGGAAAAATTAAATAAGCTAATACCAGAGTATTACATCTCATACAGTCTAGCGTAGTTAAGAAAAAAAAAAAGGACATCTTACAAGTTACATTTTGTCCAGATGAAAAGTTGTTTTAGAATGAAGAAAGTGTGAACTCTTAAGAACTCATAGTACCTGTTTGTGCTTTAGAATTGTCTCTTGTTCAGGATGGGCTTCATTAGCCAACCTATCAGCTAGGTCACATACTTCTGCCACTCTGTATTCTTGCGATACCAAATCCTTTTCAAATTCATCGAATTTTCTCTGCAGAACTTCAACATGCTCTAAATCTTTCCCAAATTCATCACAGGTGACAAATGCCTCCTAGAAAATGAATTAAAAAGACACATTGAATACCGGTCGTACCTATAAAAATTTGGTAGGGGATTTTCTTTGAGGAACAACTCAAAGCTCTCGGTAGAATAGTTATATCATATACCAGACCAACCCTTTTTATGATATACTCGTCTAAACATTCATTACTTTGTAACAACTGAGTCCCTTTCCCCTACCTTACAGTTAGTATGTGCACTTTATTCATTGGTCTTGTATTTCCAGAAATATACTTTCTTTATTTTGAGATTGCCTGCAGCAAAAATAAGAGACGGATAAACAACTACAGATTACTTGCTTCGACTTAAATCTCCCTATGCCCTGGTGAGCATAGAATAACAACGCTAGTTTACTACAAAGAAACGTCCTCATTTTTCGGAAAATTCTCCCCTGTCAAGGTCCTCCACAAACTTCAGCTACTTCTTTAGCAATCATTAAAGATTTATTTCGTGTCTTTCAAAGATTAAAAAATGTGCAATCATATTGTCCTGATTCAGCTTCCCATGCAAACATCCATTCCATATGACCCTAATACATGCATCGTTGGTTTCTGAACTCCCGGTGAATTAGGTTATGACTTATAATAGGGTAAACGCCTTTCCTTATTCCCTTCGTAGAAGATTTTATTTGGAAAACACCTGAGAATTATTCTAAAATCGTAGGAGTCGTTTTTCTAGTAGCATGTTGATACTTAAAGTTCCTCAGCCATACAATGGACGGAAAGATCGTTGACATTCAAAATTCTGTCCTTGAAGCTCTGAGAATTTTTACAATTTCTCGCAAAGTTCCTTGAGTAACTGAAAACATCTAACGCTATTCGGGTAAGAATTTCCCGGTCAGAATTGGAGTCGTTTATAATAAAGGTGCCGGGACATTCAAGTCATTCAGTTTTCGCCAAAAAGTTATGATGTGCTGCAATATCTTATGAGTAGTGAGTGACCAGGGCAACATAGTCAGCTAAAACCCAATCATTGAGTTCTTTAAGTGGATTTGCTGTAGATTACCCTTGAGACTGCATCTACGACGAACACGATCGGTAGCTACGACAAACAATAACTGCAATAGAATGCAGCCCCACCTTACACTGACTAGACAGAGAACCATTTCGTTACATCATCCTCTGTCTGCACTGCGTGCCTGGTATCATATTACAGCGCTCTATTTATATTTAAAATTTTGTCGGAATCTCATAATGAAAGATAATCCTACATAAAGATAATTGTTCCACGACGATTCCAAGGCCTGGAAAGTCTTGAGATAACAAGATTAACTTACAACACTTGATATACGACTGATTAAATAAAGAAATATCAAATTATATCGTGGTCCATGCATGTACAGCGCTTCTGCTCCATTGACCATGAACACTAAGCACAAAAAAAAAAAAAAAAAAAAAAAAAAAAAAAAAAAAAAAAAAAAAAAAAAAAAAAAAAAAAAAAAAAAAAAAAAACACGAATGCGTTAATGTAAAGGCCAATAGAAAAAGCAGACAATTTTCAAGTTAATGTGTTCAACATGAGCAGGTTAAAAAAAACAAAAAATGATTAAAACAAGATTAAAAAAACGATATTATCTTCAGTGGTTTCTTTTTAATAAGTTGTGAGGATTTTGTTTTTTGGCTTGCAACATTCGTTGCAGCTAGAAGCATGCAAAAACGGTAGTAACTTATTGTAGGCAAATCTAATCATTACTAAATCCAGAAAATATTAAGTTAAAACAATAGATCTTTTTTTCATCTGTGTAATGCTAACGTTAAAAAACAAAACCATAGGATAATTCATACTATTAAGAAATACATGATTATACTTTACTCATTTACTTGCTTTTAAAAATACTTATGGAACATGGAATATCCTCTCGGGAAAATTAAGTATAAGAAAGGGTATATGGTATTCTAGAACAAAAATGGAAATGACAAAGGGAATTATCTGATCCTACATCAATGCTAATTTAAAGATAAAATTCTTTAAGTCTATGCAAATTGAAAAAGCAACATGATGGAAATTCTAAATACTTCTTTCGGACAATGAATCGAACCCTTTGATTTCAGTGAAATTTTCCCAGCACAAGTATCAATCTGAAAGTTGAAACTGTAAACTTCTTCCTGTTACAAATATATCACGAACATTTACCTATGAAGATATGAAGAGGTAGTGGCCTGGGTAAAACCAAAACGTGAGATGCTTACTAAGACCCACTACCTGCTAATCTCGGTGGTACATAGATTTTTTTTTGTTAACCTAGTAATACTTATATAAAAGATAATATCATTATTTGATGAGAATAGTTAATAATAACCATTTCACATACACTATATTTGCTTTCTCTGTCCCCTATTTCAAATTATTGATGGTCTTGGAGGTATATCTTACAACGTATTGATATACTAATATGTATATTATTCTTTTTAAGAATTATACTTAAATAATATTTATATAAATTATTTATAAAATACAGCAAAAACTTTTTAAGCATGGCTATGCATCTACTAACTTATTTCTTAAAGAGGTTGATTTCCATTTTTGGTGGTGATATATTTTTGAAAAAGAAAATTGACATGATGTATTCAGAAATACATCAAGTTGGTGGAGTATTTTCGATCCGTGATTTCTTTCGGTAAGGCATTGTGTGATCACGAGGTTACAAAATTATAAATAGTACCTGGAGGCAGGGTGGTATCCAGGATTTTATTCGAGGTAAAAGATTTAATTACAGAAATGGTACCTTGTCATTGATCCAGAACATTACTTCATCACATTGACGAAGATACTGAACAAAGACCAAAGCTTGGTTGAGTCTTACTCCTTTGTCATCGAGTCGCTTGATCAAAAGCTCCCAGAGGCGGTGCAGCTCATCTGAAATATTGCGCAAAGTAAACATTCATCCTACCTCTGAAGGAATTTTCACAGAATTTATTAGACCGAAAAAGCCTCTTCATGGAGACAACGGAGGGACATTCAGATTTCAAATTGTGACCCATGACATTATTTACAGGTTTCAATTCCACGAGAGGTATAAATCAGATTCTGTTCAACATATAATTTTTAATCGTAACTAACTTATGAGGTTATTTTCATCAAAATTATTTAGAAGAAAAACAAATTCTAAATCCATTTTTAGGTTTACTTTCTGCCCTTTTCACTCCTCCCTTCCAAAATCCTGTTTTTCTATTGCTTCTATATATCGACCAAACGTTTCTTTCTTGCAAAATAAGTAATTTCGCTTTTTCAAATATGGATTTTATAGTTAAATATAATCTTAAAAAGCATTATCAAAAATTACATAAAGAATTTATTACTCAGTTGATAAAACGAACAGCCTGGTCAACTTGAAAAAAAAAAAGAGATTGCGTAAGACTTTCGAAATGTTCAAAGACTTTATTACTTATTTGGTAAAATCAACGGGTGGTCAATTTGAAAGACAAAAAAAAGAGGTTGCGTAAAATTTTCGAAATACTCAAAGACTTTATTACTTATTTGGTAAACCAACAGGCATGTAAATTTGGAAGATAAAAAAAGGCTGAGTTAAACTTTAAAAATACTAAAACCTTCAAAATGATCAAGTCTTTATTACTTATTTGGTAAAACCAACAGACTGGCCAATTTGAAAGATAAAAAAAGAGGGTGCGTAAAACTTTAGAAATAATCAACGAATTTATTACTTCTTTGGTGAAATCAACAGACATACCAATTTGAAAAACGAAAAAGAGGTTGGGTAAAGCTTTGTATTCCCTGATATCATTTTATGACCCAGTAATTGCTAGAGTTGGCAGCTGAAATAGATATAATTCATTTATTTGAAATAAAGCTAAATTCTTCCTCCGTCAAAAGGAAGATGAAGAAGGCAATTGCTTCTGCTGCAGTTTAATATCACCACGGAATATAAGATCAACTGCCTTGAAGTTGACATAAGGTGGAGGATGTCTATGGTAAAACTATAAAAACTCAAAATAATCTTAATTCCAATTGCCAATAATTATACAACTTAAGTCAGAGATCTAAGTTCTTTGTGTTCCAAAAGAATACAGATTCTTCAGTTTTGAACTAGACTTACAATAAAATATTGAGGGTTGGCTGGGCCATCACTTTTCTTAAACTAGACTTATTATTTTGTTTCTATTCTTTAGTCTTTTATTTCTGTAATTTTTGTCTTCTAGAGTGTTCTCTTTTTTAACTCTCTTTTTTTTTACGACTGTCAATAAAATAGTGAGGGCTGGCCGGGCACACGTAAACAGTTTTTTGTTTGTTTTGTTTTTAATTACACAAATATACCTGCCTTGTCCTCTTGACGAAGTTTCTTTTCAATCACATGTACAAGTAAGAGCAAAACAAAATTACATAAATGAACACAACTGATATTTTATGTTTCATAATCCATCATGTTAATAATGCCGAATTGCTATATTTTTATTTAAAAGTAAAAAGTAATACAGTAATTCTATTTTATGTAATAAAATAGAATATAGTATTTCTATTTAAATTAGAGCTCTCTTATATATTTTTTTATGACAGAAGTAAAGGTAGTTATTCTTCAGAACTGTAAAAATACTCGAGAGGCACCTTAATATATACTTTTCAGTCTATCTGGATATAATTAGTATGAAATCGAATAATAATCAAAAACTGAATGACCTTACCCAGTCGTTTTTGAATAGTCTCAGAAGCAAAATGTCCTTGGTTTATCATTGCCATTCCGACCTGGTCCAAATTCGTTATAGCATTGCTATGGGCAATCACTTCTGCTTCAAATGCTAAGTGCTTTTGGATTTTAGCCTAAAATTGGTAAGTTATGTCAGAAAAAAAGAAAAAAAAAAAGATGAGACGAATAAATAGGAAATGGTCAAACTAGTGTACAAGAACGGATTCCACTTCATTATAACAAGGCTTTAAAACGACGTACAAATTTAAATTCTTTCAACATATATATATATATATATATATATATATATATATATATATATATATATATATATATATATATATATACATATATATATATATATATATATACACACATATATATATATATATATATATAATATATATATATATATATATATATATATATATATATATATATATATATATATATATATATATATATATATATAGTATATGGTTCCGTGAATGTTCGATATTCATGAATATCGACATTCACTGGTGAATGTCCGAAATACCTTTGTTTCTCCTTGGATTTAGTCAGCGTTGCAAGTCAGTTTAATCAATTTAATGCAATGTTTGATGATGACAGGTTAGGTTAGATTAAATTTGGTTAGGTTGGGTTAGCTTAGGTATTGAGCCCATTTCTGATATTCACAATCAAATTTAACCTAACCTACCCAACCTAAACTTACATAATCTAGCCTAACCTAACTTTTACCATCATGCCTAGCATAAGACTGAAAAAGCTGACTCGCAAAGCTAATTGAATCCAAGCAGAGAAAAAGGAAAAGGAGATTGACTGGTGAATGTCGACATAAACCAGATTTCGGACATTCACGGTATATATATATATATATATATATATATATATATATATATATATATATATATATATATATTAAACATCTTTGAAAATACTAATTCAAGTAAGATATATTCCCGCCACTAAACGAATTCTTTATCCATCGACACACAAATTGAGTCTAATATCGACGGAGAATATTTCAAGATTTCAATTATTGTTAGGGGTGAAGCATCTAAAAAGAGTAGTCGCAGTAGCCAAGTAGTCGTAGCCGCAAGCAGTCGTAGTTAAAATAACCAGTAGTCACAGCTGAAAGAAGTTGTAGTCACTAGTAGTCGTAGTCACAATCACAATTAGTCACAGTTACACACTCTGTAGTAACAGTGGTAGTAGCTCTAAAAGTTCCAATCTAATGCTCTTATCCCTTCTCAAAACATAGAAGATAGCCCTTTTAATGACATTGATGTGAATAGCGTCTTTTGATTTAGCTCAATATACCCCTCAACATTCGCTGAGATTTCACCTTAATAACTTTAGCCCTTTCCGACACCCACGACCAAATATTCCTCCCTTTCCCAATGATAAATCCTTCATGTAAGGGAAAAATTGCATAATTTACCACCCTGGTCCCGGGGGCTGAGGGGGGCATAGTATCCCCGAAGAAATAGTTATTAGACCTGTTGATTACAACAAAATGGCTTTTTCGAAGTTTTGATCAGTGTTGAGAAGAAAAGGGGCTCATAATAAGGGCGAGAAAGGGGGAGGGCTGGTTGCCCTCAGATCACTTTTTAATGCCCCATTTGGCATACCCTAAAAGTTTCCTTTTAATACCATCGGTCGTTCCTCAGACAATGCAGATACGCCCTTTTGAAAAGAAGCACGAATAAAGTATATTTTGTTCAACATACACACATTCAAACACACTCCCCTTTCCCAATAACAAACCCTACATGTCAGCAACGGGGGCAACTTGCATAACCTGCAGCCCTCAAACCAGAGGCTGTGAGGGTCACTTCATCCCCTTAGGCATAGTTATTTGACCTATAGACTATTTCAAATAAAATGGCAAAAATCTCAAAATTTTGATAAGATGTCTTTAGGGGAAGGGCAATTAAAGATGCCGTGGGAGGGAGGCTTGTTGTCCTCCAATCCCTTTTGATTCTTAAACTGGAACTGGAACTTTAAATTTCCATAGGAATAGGTCTAATCCGTAGTTTCGGCGACCGCCCCTTCAATATGAATTGGCTCTAAAAAAGTAAATAAATAATACATTGAGGCCTTTGCTATAGGTAACTTTAGAAAAGCTAACAGGTGAACACATATGAATGATTTAAATTCATTTTGAACCATGAACCGTGTCTGGGTGCAGAAGATACAGTTAGAATCTTTAAGTAATTCTAAATGCTATGAGAAGAACTGAAGCTGTCGGGATTGTACATATTTTAAATACACAAACATGAAAATACAATATGGCTAGCGAACCTTTTTCGATCATTGAAAAAAATCTTGTAAACGGCGTTGAACTTCTACTTACTGACCATTACAGTCTGTCATCTACTGCAATCATCATTTATGCCCCTTTAGAAAACTAGATAATTTATTTTGCCTCACTTATAAACTTCGTTGGCAAATTCTGTTTGGCTGAGTGGAGCAAAATTATGACCTTTTCACACATATTAGATCATTGATTTTGAGGGCAAAGTCTTGACAAATATGTCGACACAAAATAAAATACAATTTGTACCGAAACGGTTGGAAACTGCGCAAAAAACTATAAAAGATCATGATATTCTGGATGATCACGATATTCTGGACCCCCATCCTCTCTATATGGACACCTTTTTTTTATCTATTTCCTATCAGAAGTTGATTCGTTTTGTCAATCTGAAAAAAAAAAAAAACAACTAGGAAATCAATAAGTTTAGGATATAGATGCAAATTGACAGACGTCCATCTCTCCTCTGGCAGCTTTATAATTCGGGCCGGTGCCCTAGAAAATTAAAGTAGCAAAACAGGCAGCACAACTGTATATCCTTGTACACAAAAAGTACTGAGTAATCCAAGGGAACTGTGTTACTAAAACTATTTTTCAGTTATCGTTAGGTTCCATTTTTTTTTCAATGTAGCGGGTCAATAAGACTTATCCCCCTGATATTTTCCTTGATTGAAATAGCCATGGATATTTCATTGAAAAAAAAATAATCGTAACACCTTTATAAGTTTAGCCCTTTGGGGGAGGGGCGGGGTAATTATATTAACCAAGATTCGCTCCCATTTTTCTGCGATTTATATTGTCAAGTTATGCGTTCCCAGCACGAAGGTCTTATCAACCGATGATCCCACCAGTGCGCAAAGCTTACTTTATTGATTTTTCTGTACCCCAATTTTCAGTATCTTTATATCAACCAAAATCAGAAAGCTGCAATCCAGTCTTTACATCCAAAAAAGCACTGAACTGAATATCGAAGAATATATTCTGTTTCTGTATGGATGGGTTCTTTTTTAAATGTTTCACGTATCTAATGTGGAGAATCAAATCCTCCAGGGAATATTCTGCAACAAAATATTTCATAATTTATTTGCTGATTTTCAAACTACAAAAAGTTGCTGAGACAACAATTAGTCATGGAATTTTAACTGAAATATACACCTAATAAGCCCAAGCTTAATAGGCTTGTCCGCTTAGAATATCAGGCGGACTAATGTGTTTTAGGATTAACACATGACCGATAATTTCCCTGGACTCGCAGGCGAACGGGGAGACCTAATTTTCCAAGTGTTTGGTAAACAGCACGGGTAAACGGTGAGAGTAGCTATGACTCTCTTATTAGACAAATACGTCATGGCAAGTACCCAGAGCTTTGAAAAAGATTTAACCTTTAAAATAAGATTCTTGGATACAGTGGAGGCGGCTGTTTCACTGACAAAGGACACTCAGGAAACTGTTTCATAATTCAATTTAATGAAAATAAACAAGTTTTTTTCAACTGAAACTTAAAACGAAACCGAAATTATTCTATTTAAGTTTTTTGGTGCTTTAAAAAGCTGCTTATTCCAGTTCAACGGCTCTTGAGTTTCAGCAGCTGTTCTCAAGAATGGGACAAAAATTCTAAGTTTAGAAGAAAAAGCAAGTTCTTTTGGTGCTTTAGAAGAGTTTAGAAGAAGTTTAGAAAAAACAGCGAGGGGTAGAGGAGGGGGAACCCATCTCATATACTGATAGTTTGTTTTAAGCATGAATGTTGATAAATTGTGAATGTTAATAACTATAAATTGATTGGTAGTGTCCCAGCTTTCCACCATTATTGCTTGAGAATAAAAATGTCAGACTGTAACTAAAATTTTGAAAAAGAACTTGAAAATGTATTTTCAAGCTAAAAATACGGCCATTTAAACAAATAAACAGATAGTATAAACTTACATCAGCAATCCCTACCATTCCAAATTCCTGTCACGATGAAAATCCTTAAATAAAACAATACATTTACTTAATGAACTAAGATTTCCTTTTAGTACATATTATTTACAGATACCTTGCTACTCTACACAAGAAATGAGGCGACGTACTATTTAAGGCATCTGGAAGTGGAACTCAATTAATATTCAAACAAAAATTCCGATAAGCGTCATTTATACTGAATAAGTTCTTAATAATATTTTTACTAGAGAAGTTCATGAGGACAGAAAGGGGTATAGTTTTTAATATGAAAATTCTAAATAACTTTTGACCTTCTACGCGGTTTAAAACATCACGCCCTCTCCAATATATTTTTCTAGTGGTTAAATATATTGCATACATATTTTTGAGTACATTGAAACATTTTATATAGATGAGAAAAGAGAAATATTTCGTTTTAATAACTGAAAACAAAACTTCTGGTAGCCCCTGTCCCCACCCCCCGGTCCATCTAGAAATTTCTAGATGAGGATCATGATGCCCCGCCTCGCTTTTTCCACCTCTGTGCTGGCAGACAGGCAAATGTAATATTTTATCCTATATAGAAAGATGGTCGCATTGGGATAAGCACTATCGCCCCCTCCAAAACTACTGCTAGGAATCAAGAGGGATTATACATTAACTTCTACCGCAAATTGAAATATTGTAATTTTTTTTTTTTAGCAAACTGTAAAAATTTAATAAAAATTGAACGTGCAATTGCACCCAATATTGACAACAGCAACACTAACTGTGGAAATGAGCCAAGACTAAAACTTAGAAAGAAGAGTAGGGGCAAAAACTAACCTGTAAATTGCTTGTGTCCTTGTAGCTTTCATCAGAGGCAACTTGAAGTTTTTCGTAAATCCAGGATTCCAACTCATCTGCATCACGCTTGAAATACTAAAGAAAAACAAAAGTGAGCAAAACTTACTTTAGAAACACACAATAAAACTACAAGAACTTATTACAAACTGAATCTTGCAATGAGACGAGATTCAAAGAAATGACAACAGCAAGCTTCCAGTCTCACCCTAAAAATTTCATTAAAAGCAATCAATAATTTCAACTTTTTTCAATAATTTCCAAACCATTAAAAACAAGGGAGATACACATTATTTTCTAAAAAGCCAACTTTCGGTTTTGTCTCCCATGATGCCAAAAAAAAAAAAAAAAAAAAAAATCTTGAATCGTCATCCAAGACAGGAAATTATCAACATAATTCTCTTGGCCATTCCTGAGATACTGAAAATACACCCTTGGAACCAACCTGAATGCATATAAAGTGTTTTTATTTAGTTCTACGTCCTTCTCAACATTATCTGATGGTTTTAACTTAATACATATAGCTATTCCTGAGACATTAATGATATGCCCTTTTGACAACCTTGTTTCACATACTGTCTTTTGATTTAGCTCAACATCCTCATAAACACTCCCTGGGAGTTCCTAAGATATTGCGTACACGTACTTTAACAAGCAGGATAAGCAGTGTCTTTTGGTTTAGTTCAACATCCCCCTCAATATTCCAACTTAATACCCTTTCATGTTTCATACACGCTGTTGATATACCTTTTTGACAACCTGGATGTACATTATGTTTTTTGATTGAGTTGCAACGTTCTTGACAGTGTTGACTTAATATCTGTATGCCATTAAGGGTATATGCCCTTTTAACAATAATTGCAGATACACCCTTTTAAAAACCTGGACGAAATTGGTGCATTCTGTTCTAATTCTACATCCCCTTGACAAATTTAAGTTAATTTACTTAGCCATTACTGAGAGCTGCAGACATGCCTTTTTGACCACCTGGATAAATATGTCTAGTCTTCATTTAATTCAATATTCCCCTAATAATCCCCTAAAAGCGATTCCTGAGATTTTGCAAATGCACCGTTTCGACCACCTGGAGCAACCAGTGTCTTTTGATTTAATTTAATCCCTCCCCCTAACATTTCATATAAGTTTCAACTTAATACTCTCAAGCTGTTCCAGAGACACTCACAAGCCATCCTTTTCGATCATAAAACCTATGTATAATCAATTACAAATCTATGTCAGTTACAGTCCCTGACAAAATAGTTATTTAAGAATTGTGATCAAATATATTTAAAGAGCATGGGACAAGAAAATAAGGGTAAGGGAGGGGGGATGTTACCCACCGGTTTCTTTTGACTTTTATAAAGGACACTAAACTTTCAATTCCCAGTACAATGGGCTTCCTCCAAACTTTCTGGGACCACTCATACCATATGAGGTGGTCTTAGGGAAACAACACATTGAAGGCTTTTGGGAAACTAGCGAGTTTCACATCTACCTTCCCTCTTTCCCTCTTTATATAAAATTCTGCTTTTCGTGTCTGGGACTTTTGGAATTAAAAAAAACTTGCCAAGATAGAAAGCACCAGAAAACAAGATTGAAGAGTCGCCATTTCTGCATCAGCTTAAAATATTGACTTTTCTCACTAGACAGTTTTTTTTTTCAAAATTCATTTTGGAACTTTGAGTTACCATGGGCTGTGGTTTGCTCTTTATTAGGTTGATGAACAAGCTGAGAGGGGTGGCACCAAATAGGAGAGATTGCAAATCCCTGGTTACTGGTTTTTAACCATGTAGATTTTTACACTACCCTTTTCATGCTTCTCAGCGTTAAAACGCCAGAAACTGCTCTGTAAATAATTCCACGTTCAACAAAAGCTGCTTTTTAACAGTACTAGACCTTGGTACTCCAAATTGTAGGATTGACGTCCATAACAGTCCAAAGCCAATGTGCTTATTATTATGCTAGAACAATGAAGTGCACACTTTCATCTAATTTACCTTAGAACTTGAAAATTAACCAGCTACATCAAAAATAGTATAATTCTAAGAGAATTTCCTGCAAACAGAGCAAACTTACCTGGAAGTTTCTTGAATCTTCTAACTTGTCTCTTCTGGTCTTAGCAGCATTTTTAAATTCAACATATCTTTGAAGGACTTGCTCACGGCGTTCTTGAATGTCTTCAGCCGTTTCTAGAATTTTAACCTCTTTTGGCAGTAAATTATGCTCCATTGCCTGCAAAAAAAATGAATATAAAAAGGAAAATATTATCAACAGTTTGCATACTTGAAAAGTACTTCTTAAGATTTAGTAGCACCATCTTTTTGAACCTGTTCCATTTTGTGTTTACATTTCTTGTGTAAAGAATGGGCAATTTTGATTGGTTGACTGATTGCCAACATTGGCCCTTGTTTTAATGATTCAATCCCTAAGTCAAACTCACTAACGAGTTAATTTAACAACAGAATCGTTGAGAAAAGACAACTTTCGTTAATTCCCTGATGCGACTATTCAGTGCATAAGATCCAAATATTACCAAAAAATGGTCCCATAGTTGAAATAACTTGTTGAGAAAATAGACATAGTTATTTAAGTAGATACGAATTAGCTCGCTTTGCTCATTAATGACTGTCTAAATTGGTACTGAGTTAATTTAACAATGGGACCATTCAGAGAAGACATTCCATTAATTCTTTCTTGGGCATGATTAGCACATAAGATGCAAGGAAGTACAGTCCACCAAGCAGTTATTTATCTGGTTAAGGATATTTTTACAAAAAGATAAGCATATGCCACATTGAGCAGATTTCAATCATTAGAAGGATTGTGAATTGGAGAACTGACAAGCTTGCACGAAAGAGACCGTGCAACAAGAACGCAATAAAACGAGCCAATAGTAATGAGCAAAGCAACAAATCAATTTAATGACCAAAATGACAAATTAGTAATAATTACATATATTTCTGGAAAGTATTTTGTCTACATATGTTAAATTCTTTTCATGTCCTTTGTGTTTCTAAAATCGGTATATATTTCATATTCGATAGATAACATAAATAATCGAATTTTGTGTTTACAACTTCTCAAAAATGTCAATGATAATATTTTCCATAGACTCTTTGCATGACAAAATTCATTGTTTCTTAAAGGAAAGAGAGAAGTTAAACCTAATTAAATAACAAAAACTCGTGGTGACTTCCAATAGTTTCTTTACCTAAGTTATAAAAAAAAGATCTGTTTATATAGCTTACTGTTTGTTTTTAAAACCTAAAAAAAGGAAAATTAACTTTTTAAAAATATAGTTTTCCGGATGAAAGTAAAAAGCCAAGATGAAACTTAAAATGAACAAAAGTGCAATCTACACAAACAATTTTTGATTTGGCTCGTTACATTTCCCTGTATTTGCAGAATTCTGAGAAACTAGTGCTTTATTGAAAACTATGCATGCTTGAGTTTTTTTTTGTGAACTAAATCGTGTAGTAAAATCGATTGATTTCATGGTTAGTAGAAGATTATTGGGAGCTTTATAAATTAGCCTTATATTTATGTGAGTGACTCAAGGATTTTTCTATTTCTAACCTTGTTTTGTTGCATTGGTTTTTGTGTCCTCAGTTATGGGCTAGTTTGTCAGAATCCTACAGAAATGAAGCAAAAAAGAAGTTTTTCAAGTTTTTTCCAAATTAATGTTCAAAAAAGTACTAAATCAGTCATTATTCCTGATAATTTTTACATGTCAATGTTAAAAGCCATCTTTGCTTTCAAGACATGGTGTGATGCAAATAGCCCCTTATAGAGTATTTAAGGCTATGCTAGTTGAGGTAAGCAAACTTCCCTTTTCAAGTTTAAGGATAGACAAAAGTTACCCTCACAGCCTATTGTATCTAAGTATATTTTTGTTCACAGCACTTGTCTGTGACTGAGTCTTTCCATGGTCTGTCTGTGAATGAGATGCTTTGTTATAATCCCAGTGTCTATGATCACATTGTAAATTCTCAGATTCAGCTCAAGCTAAAAATGTACATTTGTGAATAGACTCCATTATTATTAGTGCACTTAAAATAGTAAACAAAATATATGGCTAAGATGACATACTTAATGACACAACGCGAACAAAGGCGAAGTTGAAACTAAAACAAATAAAAAATATTGCTTCACAGTCCATCTAACATATATCAATAAAGCTAGCACAAATAAACCAAATAATCATATTTCCCTATTTTTGTAGGATTATACAAAACTGTAGCTTTACTGAAAACACAGAAACCAACTATAAAAAATAAAATGTTGATTTATTGTTAAAAGGGAGTATGTAGCCTGACAACAACAAACTAATCTTTAAAACTTTTCATAGTCCTACACCAGCTGTGATATCAGTAAATTTCAGGATCCAATTAAAATTACCTTTAAAACATAAGCATAAAAATAAATACATTTTTAATAACAACAAAGTCGCTGAAGAGCATACAGAAATATTGGATTGATTTATCAGGTAACATTTTGGTCTCACCAGCTTTAATACCAATAGTGAGTAATAAGCAATCTTAAATTGTAAAAAATACACTTCAGTATTACTCAAAAAAATGCTTTATTTGTATACTGTAAAAAGTAGCCTTAATTGGTTTACTATTACTATACCAAAACTCCTATATTGGTTTGTGTTTTCAGTAAAACGCAGGTTTTCTATAATCCTATAGACATAGGGAAATATGATTTTTTAGTTTATTTGTACTAGCTTTATTGGTATATGTTAGATAGACTATGAAGCAATAATTTTTGTTTGTTTTAAGTTTAAACTTCACTCTTGAAATTCATGCTACACAGAATGACGTAAATGATTATGACGGTGTGCAACCTTGACAGTTAGGAAAGAGTAATTATTTTTCTAAAGAAGATTTTTAAGGTTTTCAAAACCTAAGCAAAATTTTGGTTTGTCCAATTCATTTCTCTAAACATCTCCCCCTCCCCCTGATAAACACCAAAAAACATTAGACATACAGGTGTGGAATAGCAATAAACAGGAGTAAGTTGGAAAGTAACCTGACAACCAGGAAAATATCACAGAAAAAAGAAATGCTAATAGGTTCTTAGTGCTATGATTACTCTATATACATTACAAATATAGTCTTATTCTGTCTATTAATTAGTAAAAAAGATAATATGAGTAAGTAAATATAACAATGAGCAATACTTCTTTGAAGATACAACTTTGAGTGGTTGCAGAACCATATGCCTACACTTCTCCAGCCCCTAAGCGGCAAGGAGTTGGGTTCTGGGGCATAGTTTGTTCCAAAAATAGTGCATGGAACATTTCACAATTCGTAAAAAAATTTAACAAAAATAGAGAATCAGTTGAAAAATAATCATATATAAGGCAGAAAACCCTGATTGAAATAAAATGCCTAATTAAGGAAATGAATCCTTGCCATTCTGATTCAAACTCTAATGCACTAGTAAATGAACTATGGCGGCTGGTGATCAAATTCAATCTATTTGTTCTTGTAGGACCAAATTGTGTAACTTGGAACCCTTTTCCCAAAAACTATGGAGAGCTATGTCAGCTCCAAAAGCATAGTTATTGGACCATATTCAGCAAACACATTTTTAATTGGCAATAAAACATTGAGACAATAAAAGCTTCTATTATAAAGAGTGAGAGCATTAAACTATATTTAGCAAAGCCCAACTTTTACAAACAGGTGGAGGTGATGGGGTACATCAAGGAATAGTCATTTGGAATTTTGAGAGTCAATTATTTGTTCTTCAATGAATTTCTTCCTCTAAAGATAATTCAATATTTTAAAAATCATTTTGCAAGCCCCAATGTCGGCAAACCATGCTAAAGAGTTCACAGTGAATTATCCCAACAGATTAATAAAACTTACTAAGGAGGCTGGGAGGGGGAGTATATGGGAGGGCTTCTTTTAAATCTCCAGCTAAAGGTTTTGCACCATTACTATTACAATGGCACTGTTTTATACTTCCTAGCTTTTCCACTTAAGAAGTGGCAGCAAAAGTGCCGTTTTAGTGCTATATGGCACATATGGATGGTATAGCTGGTAAAAAGCACGTATATATGAGCAACAGCTTTCAAATGAGACATTAAACATATCTCTAAGAAGTTCTGGATGTCCACGAGCCCCAGCTTTTCCACTTGAGAAATGGCAACATTAGTGCAATTTGGGACTTGTAGATGGTGGATTTATAGATAAAACGTAGCTATGAGCAATATCTTTTATATAAGATATGAAAAAATCTGTCTACAATGTTTTGGTAGCCCGCTAGCGGCCCCCTAGAAATGGCACAAAAAGTGCCGTTTTAATGCCATATGGCACTTGCAGAATGCGAATTCATAAAAACCACGTAGATATGAGAAATATCAAACAAACACAACTTAGAAACATAGGTAAATTTTCTCAAGACAGAGAAAATTTCCCAATTGTTTCTAAGTTAGGTTTGTTTGATATGGAAAGGCAGCGTGGTTTTTGTTGTTATAAATGAGGAATAGCTTTTGGTTGAGCCGTTAACCATCTCTCTAGGATGTTCTGGTAGCATGCTAGGCCTGCTGAAAAAAAAGGGAGATAGATCAGTGCTACCAATGTATAAGGCTTTCAACCTTGCTGATACTAATGGTGCACTTCATTTTGATCTCACAACATTTTCGAGGGGTTTCAGAATTTTTTCTGAAATCACATAATTTTCTTCTTAAGATGAACCAAAATAATAGTTACCATTCCTGAGTCAGTGTCAGATGGCAATTATTTTTTCGCTATGGAGCTTTTTTCAAAACGCGTTTTTTAACTTTTGGTTACTATAGGTTGTTGTTGTTTGCTCTTTACTAGGTTGCAGCTACTGTGGCAACCATAATCACAGACCAGGCACATGCTATCTGTTTAAAACCACCCAGTCATAGGAACAACAATAAAACTGCCAAAGTAAAGAGTGATGTGGACTATGTATTATTAATTTTTTTTGGCCAAACCACTTGATATGGTAGGAGTTGGTGCAGAAGCTTTGAAGAAATTTAAAGTTCTAGTATCTGTTTTAAGAGTCAAAAGTGACCCGAGGGCAGCCAGCTCCCATCCCATGCCCCTTTTCACTTCTGATTTTAGAATAATAACTGCTTAGTTTTATTACTATTAGATAGCTTAGTAATGCCAAAATGGAGATTAAAAATCTGTGGTAGTATTTTAGAAAGAGATAGGGATTTAAAAAGAGGTATTTAAAAATTGGCCAGAAGAAAGATTTTTTGATTTCAATTCAAAGCTAGAACATTGGATGGTCAAGAAAAATCAAATTTTTGAGTTGTTCCACCTATGATTGAATTGTTTTGTTTCACCAAACCTTTAAGTTGTTTCATTAATTCACTGTTTGTATCACCTATGTGACAGAGCAGAAGCTAACGACTTGATTTCTTTAGGAGTATAGAAAAAAAAAAAACAACAACTTCTTGCATCAATGCATGTAAATGGCAAGTGAATACTGCTGTCATGTCTCTGCTTGAGTGCAGTAAAAAAAAACTATATATGCTACAACTTCCCTCAAAGTCAATTTAGAGTAACTTGTTCAATGGGAAAATGAGCCAAGGTCTCAAAATATAAGGGACAAAATGCAACTATGGTTGTCCAACAATCTGTTCTTGCATACTTTGGTTCACCAACAATCCACTTCTCTTATTCAACAAGGATTTAATGCTGCACATTGATTAAATAAGCAAACAATTGTGCAAACTGTTTTGTGAAGTTTGAGTTGAGATAAAAAAGTTGGTAATTATAAAGCAGCCACTCTGACTCTGGTTTTTGTACCCATCTTCATTTCACCCCATCTTTCCCAGGAAATTAAAAAACCTCCCCCCATTTAGTTGACCAATATATTTATTTCTTTAAAACTACTAAGTAAATGTCAAAAAGTACTCTACAGTGCAGCATGACTTACAGCAGCCACTTTATAACCAGTTCAGTTCAGTTTATTAACATCAAAATAAACGGACAACAATAACTCTCTAACCCTACAAGGCTCCATGGCCTGTTACATAGGGGTTAAAACGAAAATAAATACCAAATAAAGAGTCTCTTCTTAAAAAAACAAGAAATCCAATTAAATAAATTTGTGTTATTTTTACTTACCACTTCGTCCTCGAAATCCAAGTCTATAACATCTCCCACCAACACAAAATTGCACAATTAAAATTTAATAAATAAATGTGCTTAAGCCTAGCAACTAGGGATGTCGCCCTACCCTCATTATTCAACATAATATTAAACAAATAACAATAATAATTCAAATCAATTCAAAAATAAAATTTATTTTTAATAAATTTTACCAAAAAGAAAATTTAAAATTTTCATTGCTTCTGAGTAATTAAAGAAAGTTAGTGCATTACTACAGTTAGGATTCGAAAGTAGACTATTATATACAATGCTGTTTTGCCTGCATCTCCTCCCTAACAAAAATAGCCACACTTCTCCTACAATCAGGGTCCAATAAATATGAAAAAGTTTATAACCATTGATGCTGATGCAAGACTCAGTAAGTTTGGTATTGCCAAATTTGGGACACACTTCCACAATTGCAAGCATATCTTATTCTTTTAAAAGAACAGAGGCGGCCTTGTTCTGTTTATTTGAAAATGGAATGGCCTCATTCCTATTCTTCCAAGCTTTTTTGTAACTGAGAAAAAACACCCTGATCCTTGGCTATTCTACTTTTAACATCTTCACTGCTCCCACCATCTTTGCTAATAATACTACCAAGGTAAGTGAAGCTGCCAACCTGATCAATCTTTTCACTACCCAGCATTGCCATTTCGTCTTCACTTATTCTAAACTTAGTGACTTAGTCTTCTTAACATTTATTTTCAAACCTATTCAAGCACCCTGAACTCACAAAACCTTAAAAAGTTCATTCATTTTGCTCACACTTTCATCTAGGAAGATTAGATTAGATCTAAGTCTAGGAGAGTGTTACCTCCCATTTGATTCTTGGTTTTGCCAAGAATGAGATTAGCTAAGTACCTTCTACCCTTGCCCCAACAACTGAAACAGTAGGAATTATAGCACCACATTCATCAACTAGATGCAATGTTCTTGAAAAAAAAAATTAAAAGATTTTAGATTTTCTCCATTAAGATACCTGTCAATATTGTGCTTTCTTTTCAGATATCCCTGAGTCAAGTCAAATACAAGCAACAAAGCTTCTAACCTGGTGAAACATGATCACAATAAGTATGGAATGAGACTTGCCAGACACTCAAGCAAAGGGGTTGAATTACAATTCTTCACTAAGGACATGAGAAAGATCTTAAAAGTGTAGAATCTAGACCCAGAGAGATATATAAAAGATCTGTAAAGAACAGAAATTTCATTGCAGTACAGCACTTTTAATATACTATCAAAGTATACAACAAAATATCAAAGGGACTGCTGAGAGCAAGGCATAAGTGATGATGAAATAGTAATACTGAATAGTGAAAAGATTGATCAGGTTGGCAGCTTAACTTACCTTGGTAGTATTATTAGTAAAGATGGTGGGAGCAGTGAAGATGTTAAAACTAGAATAGCCAAGGATCAGGGTGTTTTTTTCTCATTAAAAAAAAGGTTTGGAAGAATAGGAAGATAAGTCTTCAAACCAAGATTACAATATTGGAAGGTACAGTGATGACAGTGGTCAAATATGGCTCTAAAGCATGGGCACTCCAAAAAGCAGATGCATATTTGCTAGACGTTTTCCAGAGACATTGACTATGGATTGTTCTCAGTACCTGGCTGACTGACAGTGTTTCAAACATTAGGCTTTATGAAAAATGTGGTTCTATACCACTTTCTAGGGCTATAATGAAACAAAGGTTGAGATGGCTAGGGCACATTGTGCAGATGAGGGATGACAGATTGCCAAAGATTGTCCTTTTTGGCCAGCCATCTAGGACCAAATAGAAAGCAGGTTGTCCTTGTCTGGGGTGGGAGGATGTCTTTTAAGATTCAAAGAAAATGGACCTCCTGGGAGGGTGTAAAAAGGAAGCTTTGAACAGAATGATGTGGAGAAGGAGCATGCATGGCTGAGTTAGCCTCAGACAGCTTGGTGCTATAGCAAGTTGTTAGTAGAAGTTGTAGTAGTTTTCAATTGCTTGTCAAAACAGAAACCAGATTTTGAATTTGTGATGACAAATTACTCCCAATAGGATGGGTCCAGTGAGAGATTATTGAGTCTACACTTGCATCATGTCACAATGTAGTAAAATAGGGGCAGTCTAGAAACCTATCTCTATTTTTCTGGAATGCCAAAGAAAAGTGATCTTTTACCTTTTTATTTTTTGGGCAAGCAAGCCCACTTTATACATTTTTAGTCTTGTTGGAGAGGGATTTTAGAAAGCTAAAAAATGGATACACTTCTTAAATAATTAAAAAGAAACAATATGTAATTGGTATTAAAGATAGCTTGTGATGAAACTAAACATTTAGTTTACCAGTACTTTTGGTAAAATTCTAATAAATTGACTTCTTGCTATCTCAGAAAGGGTTTAGGTTAGGAAAATGAAACTTTCAGGGATGGGTCTACATGCTAAAGTATGCCCCAGGAAGGTATTTTAAAGTACCCACCTCCACTCCTTCTCTCTCTAGAGGGCCCTGAAATTTGCCTACATGACAGGTTGGAAAAATTGGTGCAAACAGTATTACTGGCTTTCATATAAAGTGAATATACCACTTGATGTCTTTTTTAATGCTGTTTACAAATATAATAATCACTTCTACTGTAAATTCAGATTTAAGCACTTTTTGACCTCTTAAAAATGACTTATATATGGGGTCATTACAAATCTGTAATAGTTTAGAAACAAATTTGGGCTATAGATTTGCACATCAGGGGGGTGGGGGTAAAGCATAGCATATATTAAATACATAAACTAACCATTGCTGTATTTTTTTATGTGTTTGTGCTGTTGCACTGGTGATTTCTCTTCTCATTAAAATTTGATATGCATAAACACATAAAAAAAACAGCAATTGTTAGTTTATGTATTTAATATACTATGCTTTACCCCCCCCCCCCCTGATGTGCAAATCTATAGCCCAAATTTGTTTCTAAACTATTACAGATTTGTAATGACCCCATATATAGGTCATTTTTAAGAGGTCAAATAGTGCATAAATCTGAACTTGCAGTAGAAGCAATTATTATATTTGTAAAGAACATAAAAAAAACATTGACTGGTATATTCACTTTATATGAAAGCCAGTCATACTGTTTGCACCAATTTTACTGATAGGTCAACTATTCCCTTTTTTTTAAATTCAAAAATCATACCTATTCAAATTTTGACAAAAGAATATTTTACCTTAATTTTCAGTCACTAGTTGCTTTTTGTCTGTCTTTAGTTCTGAAAATGCTGAGTTCTGAATGCTTTAGTTCTGAAAAATTGGTGCAAACAGTCATACTGTTTGCACCAATTTTACTGATAGGTCAACTATTCCCTTTTTTTTAAATTCAAAAATCATACCTATTCAAATTTTGACAAAAGAATATTTTACCTTAATTTTCAGTCACTAGTTTGTTGCTAGTTGCTAGTCACTAGTAGTTGCTTTTTCTCTGTCTTTAGTTCTGAAAATGCAATTCCTGTTATTTGAGTAGAATTTTGGGCCATAGCAATGTTTTTTTTTCAAAATTTAGGAAAATGTATTTGCATATCTTTAAAACCATATAAATCGAATTGAGCAAAGTAATGAAGCTGAAAACAATTTTGTTGTACTTTAATTAAGCAGAAGATCTATTTTGAAAGGTTTCACTTTTATAAAACACATATTTTCAAAGGTCAGGGCCCTCTAGATGGAGAAGGAGTGGACGTAGTTGCTTCAAAATACCTTCCCAGGCCATACTTTAGTCTGTAGATTCATCCCTGAAAGTTTCATTTTCCTAACCTCAACCCTTTCTGAGATAGCAAGAAGTCAATTTATTAGAATTTTACCAAAAGTACTGGTAAACTAAATTTTTAGTTTCATCACAAGCTATCTTTCATAACAATTACATATTGTTTCTTTGCAATTATTTGAGAAGTGTATCCATTTTTTAGCTTTCTAAAATCCCTCTCCAACAAGACTAAAAATGTATAAAGTGGGCTTGCTTACAGGTAACATTTAACTATAGAGCAAGGCATATTAGTCCATGAGCCCTGTGGGCAGTAGGGTGAGGTCTGTATTCTACATTTATTCAACAAAGAGTGATAAAACTCAAAAACTCAAACAAAGTTTATTAAATAAATAGGCTATAAAATACAGACCTTGTCCAGCTGCCCACATGGCTTATGGACTAATATGCTTTACTCTATAGGTAATGTTACCTGTAAGCAAGCCCACATTACACATTTTTAGTTTAGCCCATGGAGGAGGAGGGTCAACCAGAAATGGATGTGCTTCTAGAGTTAGCATTTCCAGTTTAGAGCACTTGTAACAACACTAAACATTTACCATAGTACCTTTACGTCACCAAATTGTTTCAAATTTTCCCTGGATTTGGGGTAATTGGCTCCAACTTTGCCCCCCTCCCAAGATTTTGGCAAAATTATGCACCTGTCTATAATAATGTGCTCATTTGAAGTTTTTACTTGTTTTTATAGCTAAACTATGCTTCAGAGATAAATAGAAGCCAATTGAAACAGAAAAGCAGGGATCATTAGATGGAATGATATGAAGGCTTTACTCTATACAAGGATCACTGTTCAATGTAGGCTGGTCAATATTTGCTAAGAGATTGCACATAGACTAAATTAAATACTTACGCAATTATGCAAAAGAACGCAACCTTAGCTTTGTGGTTATTGAATGTACGCTTCAAATCCTTATAAGCTTTCACTGAGTTGCAAAACAAAACTTATAACCCAGAGACCAACGCCCAAACTTTGTTTTTATTGATTTCCTACTCAACAGTTTGGTAAATTAATTATTGCTATTATTTTGATAACTACTTACGCACATGCAAATATTGACAACTTATATAGCATAAAAAAAATACTTTAATTGTGATTTCATTTATACCTTAGTTATATCTTTGATTATATTTGTATATTTAGCCAGCCATTCCTGAGGTTGTTAAGGTGCGTCTACAACTGATGTTTTCTTGTAAATTGGGCCAGAGATCTGAAATCCGTTTGGCCGTTTTTAATAGGAAAGACCCATTCTATAAGATTCTGCTACAAAATTATGAATAAATGGATATTATAAAGAGCTTGAAATGAACGGTCAAGTGAAACTTAAAACTAATAAAAATTACTGGAATGAGGAGTATGGCCAACGCCCCCTGACACAACTATTAATTCTACTAATAATTGATAATGGCACCCGGACTAACACAGCTGGCTATTTGTCTGGGACCAACACAGCTGCACAGTTTTCTCTTCCAATTCGATCTATTTAAACTTCCCTTTAATTGCATGCCAGTGCTGGCCACATACTATCCAATTATCCAAATGAATAAATTTTTCTCTTAGGTAATGCAAATGAATTAAAACTTGAATCTACATGTAATGCTTTTAGTCTAAAACAAATTGTAAAGGTCCCTACTTCCAAAGACAACATTAATCTTGATTTAATATGCATCAATATTTCCAATTTCTGCAGACCCGTCACCATTCTGCCCCCTCTAAGGGGTAGTTAGTACTTCAGCCTACTCCTATCGCCATTGGCTACAGTTACAGTCCTTTACTATTAGTGAAACCATCTTTAGACCTCTAATTGACTCAAGACTTTACAATTTTGGTTCTTGGATCACGAGTGAAAATTGGTCCCCTGTGTGCTAAACAACTGATGTCAACTACAAGCCTTTGTCCCTCCAAAATTTATTGAGGAGTAATTATGAAGCCCATATTCCGGTGAAGAAAAAAAAAATGCTTTACCGATAGACCTTACATTGCTGCGACTTTTAAAAAACTTCTATGAAAAAAAAAATCAATTTATTCAAGTAAGGACATGTTACACTGTCTAATAATTAAAGAAAGTTCCCGAAAAGCCAATTGATAAAGGCAACTTCTGAGTATTATCATAGTAATTAAGGATTGTAATCAAACGAGCCCAAGCAATGGTACAGGAAAATTGAAGAGATTTGCGGCAAAAACGCTGTTGAAGTTAATTTTCATCTTTCTGAGCTCCCTTATAAAATAGCTAAAGATCTGAACCTACATCTTGCATCCATTGTACAAAGTCTCCTCCCTTTCACTGGCTCAGGTCAAACTATTCCTCAAATTTCCCAAATTTTCCCAAATCTCTAATGTTATAAATAAAATCCAAAAGCTCAAAAAATCAAATACTTGGCCCTTAGACATCCTAATTGACTTGATTAAAGCCTTTTCAGACATGACTGCTGGACCTTTATCTGATATTTTTAACCAAATTACAAAACCTGATAAATTCCCAGGTTGCTGGAAATTAGATTTCATGACACCTGTCCCAAAGAAATCTTCCAATCTGACTTTAACCAACATGCGCTCTATCACACCCACTCGAATTTTTTCAAACTTTACGAAGGGTTCCTTTTCGATTGGCTTAAAGTTAAAATTTGTCCACGCATTGACTCCCGACAGCTTGTTAATTCAAGAAAAACCTCCACCGCGCATTAGCTTGTGCACTTGGTTCACACCATCTTAACTGAACCAGAGAAACCAAATGTTTGGATAAACTTGGTTTTAGTCGAGTTCTAAAAAGTGTTTGACTTATTTGACCCCAATATCCTAATTAGTTTGCTACTGGATAACTTTGAAATTAACCCTCTATTATTTAATATTGTTATATTGTTCCCTTCAAACAGGTCACAAGGTGTAAAATACAAAAATAGTTACTCTAACCCCCTCCCTATTTACTGTGGAATACCTCAAGGAACCTTATTGGGACCACTCTTATTTCTTGTTATGATTAACGAAATTGGCAAGGAATTCCCCCAAAGATGGAAATAGGTGGATGACTTGTCGATGATTGAAGTATGTCATAGGAATATTAAAAGTGACCCCGTCGAAATCCTAAGCTAATGTTTGGATGAATCTAAGAACCTAAACATGACAGTAATTCCACTAAATCACATATAACGAAGATCAACTTCTTGAAATCTACTCCCGTTTTCTGTGTCCCGTTCCCGCCCAAAATGCTAATGAAACACGTTAAACTTGTTGGTGTCACTATTTCTTATACTCTTAAGTGGGACACGTACGTTTCCAGCATTGTTAGACAGGCAAATGTTTCACTATCCATGTTTAAGCTGCTAAACAAATTTAGTTATCCTAAGATACATTCTCTCCGTGTTTGGTTATCCTCTGTCTGGCCGCTATTGCAATGGTTTGGCATTCCGGTATGGCATTCGCAACTTTAAAGTGAACTTTGTGACAAAATTGATTTGGTCCAAAAGTGTGTGTTCAGGATCATTTACAATGAAGGCAAAATTTCATACTCCTTCCTCCTTAAAGCTGCACGCATTACCACCTTAAAAGAAAGGAAGGAAAAATTGCTTGCGTTTCGCTGATCAGTCATTTCCAATCCCTGTACTGAAGAGTACCTCCTTGAATTTCACAATCCCATTAGACATCGACTCCACCGGTTAGCCTCTTTAGCAATCACAACTTACTGTCCGATCCATGCCGTCACAGACAGGTTTCGTAAAAATTTTATCCCATTTATTCTGGAGCACCTTAATAATCATTCGTGATTGTGTCTTTACCAAAATCAACTACATCTTCTCTCTTCCTGTTAATGGTGTATCGCTACAAAATGTTCCCCTTCACATCTTTTGTCGGTTTATTTTTGTTTATTTTTAATGTTTTCCATCAATTGTCAAGCTTTCTGATTGGCCCATTACCTTTGATTAGTTTGCCTTTTTCATTTAAACCTTTTGATTTCAATGTGTTAACTGTTTATTTGAATTAATGTCACGTGTTGAGTGTGTTAAGTTGACTTAATGTACTAATTTGAAATTTTGTTTTCTTTACTTTTATGTGGCATGTAAAGCAAATTTGGCTCTTAGCGCTTGTGATAGCCTTTTCAAAATAAATATTATCTTATCTCTTATATTATCTTACCTTTTTTCTTTTTCGTCTTATTCTGTTCTAGTAAACGAGGGCTTTTCAGTCAAGGCTATTCAGTCCCTACTAAAAAGGTCCGATTTCCTTTACATCTTTTCTCATGACCCCTTCCAATCACTTTTGTGGACAATCTGCTATTCATCTGGTCGCAGAAGCATCGCCAAAAAGAACGAATTTCCATCCTTCATTCATTATTAAATAAAAAAAGTTTTTTCAACTGAAAGTAGGTAGCTACATTAAAACTTAAAACGAACAGAAACTATTACGTATATAAAGGGAATTTCCCCCTCCTTTACACCTCGTTCTTTACGGTGAATTTTTCTAGTTCTTTTAAAAAAGTTTCTTATTGTTTTAATTAAATGACCCTTGTGTTTCAGGAGTCGTTCTTAAAGAATTGGGATAAAAGTCAAACTTTAGCGTAAAGAGGTCGGCGTTGAGGAGGAGACAATTCCCCTTTATAAACGTAATAATTTCTGTACGTTTTGAGTTTTAATGTAGCTCCTTACTTTTAGCTGAAAAACTTGTTTTATTTTTATTTTATTTCTGATCATTTTTTAAATAATGCTGGGAAATCTGGTGCTCCCTTATTCTTATCTTCCATAGGGGAAAATTCTCTTTTCTTATGAAAAATTCCTCCATGGAAATATCCTCCCACGTAACCTTAAAAAACAAATAAACACGCAGCAGTGATCTTTCTACCGGCAAAAATTCAAAATTCCACATTTTACAGTAGGGCTCTCTGATACGCTAGCGTAAAGAGCGGGGCGTTGAGGAGGGGACAGCCCTTTCATATAGGGCGTTCTTTTCTTGCATTTAAAAGAAAATTGTTTTTTTTTATATTTAATAACGTTAAAAGTCAACTATCACATTGACATTTTGATTGATGTATTCAGACGCTTAGAATTGGACTTATTAATAGTTCCAGAAAATCACATTCCAGGAGAGAAGAAATATAAAATTAGGCGATATAGAAATTATTTACTCAAGTAGGAAGAATCGGGTGTATCGGCAGGAAGTAGGGCTCATAATGAATTAAGCAAGCTGTTAAGTCGTCCAAGGCTAGGAATGAGTTAATAATAGAATTTTGTTCGTTCATTTTATAACTAAAAATTGTGGGGAATCAGTCATAGCAGTATATGCCTCTGTAGAACCAAGTGATGAAAATTGTTGTAACTCGGATGAATTTTACTTACAGCTACAGGAACAAACAGACATGATGCAATATAAAAATATACTATTTATAAGAGGATTTTAATGCCTAGGTATGTAGAAACAGGGATAGATTGCATCCTAGCAGAGTAAGACTAGATTAGTAAGACTTTGAAGCGTTGGTGGCTCAGAAGCAAGTTATGATTAGCTAAATGTTCCCAGAGGAGATGTTTGCTTTAATTTTAGTTTCCCGCTTTATAGTTCGCATGTAACACAACAAGCTGTACGAAAATTGTGGTTATCTTCCATTTTCTAGGGCTATAGCGAAGAATAGGTTGAGATAACTGGGAAGCATTTGAAACAGTTCGTGGTATCGAACTGTAAGTAGGGAGTGACGCGACTCAATAGTAACTGAAACTCTAAAAAAGGAATTTTCATACCGATAAATATACCAAGAGAATCGGGTTATTGGGTTGATTCCAAATATATAAGTTTCATTAAGTTTATTTTATTTATCAATAATATTTGGTAAAGGATTATCGTCACTACCTGACCCATAAATTACTTCGTATATGAAATTACTTCGTATAAAGGGCCTGCTTCCTCATCAACGCCCTGCTCTTTACGCTAAAGTTTTTTACTGTTTTAAAAATAAGAGTTGAGCGAAAGAGTCAAACTTTAGCGGAAAGAGCGGGGCGTTGATGAGGAAGCAGCCCCTTTCATATACGAAAGTAATGAAAAGAAATTACAGAAAGTAATTTCTGTTCGTTTTAAGTTTTAATGTCGCTCCTTACTTTCAGTTAGAAAAACTTGTTTTTTTTATTAATATGATATAGGTCAGGATTAAGCAGTTGCAAAAAAAAATTATAATTTCCGATGTTACAGACAATTGCGTTACGATAAAGGTGAGAGGAGAGAAGTAAGCAGAAGGGTGGGGGGGGACATTTGTTTGCAAGAGCCGTGGTACCCACCGGGCTTGTCCCTTAAATTGCGGGGACAAGGTAGCCAGCCTCCAAAGCTTCCCTTACTTCTCTCGCAAGTGAACCTTCAATCTAGAGAAAATGGGAACTTATAATTGGTGCGAAGATGAACTTTTCTACAATCCTATACTGTGCTTTGAGCAGAAAATCTTGCTAAAGGAGTTTCGCCCGATACGATAAAAGAGTACATGGCCGATTTCTTCGAGTCTTCTTCTCTTTGTGAGAACCGTAAATTGATTTTTCTAAAGCTTGAAGTCCCATCGAAGCGCGTAGGAGCCGATTATGCATTGAACTGTGCTTCGGACATTATATCTTCGCTTGTAAAGTGCGATTCCCAGAACATGAAGCTTCCGTTCTTTTGTTATGAAATGTCCCAGCGAAGTGCCAATGATCCCTGTTGATGCTTTCAGTACCCTCAGTACCAAAAACTCTTGTCTTGAACAGCTGCGTGATATTGCGTCCAAGGTTACTGAGGGACAGTCTAAGCTTGTAGCCCCTACTAAAAATACGAAAAAACCGTCCTACGCTGTCGTTGTAAGAAACCCAACCCCGGAGCTCAGCGACCCTATTCTCTGAATGAAGAAGCTCGAAACGTTGGATGGTCAAGACGGGATCGTGACTCTGAAATCTAAGCCACACAGCAGAAGCTAAGTTGTCATGGTACGTGATAAGCGCTCAGCCGGCACGCTGGCTACAACTGTTACTAGCTCCATTCCAAACGTTGAAACCAAAGCAATTGATAAAAAGCCTTTTACAGTTGTCCGTAAAATACCCCATAACTATTCAAGAGCTGATTTAGAGCCCTCTGATTTAGAGCCCTCAATAGTGCTAATCAAATCGGTAATTCTCGCACTTTTCGCCTCGAGTTTATCGACAAAGCCGCTCTGAACGCGGTACTGGAGTTGGGGATCCAAATTGGGTACGAAAGTTTTCGCACTAAGCCCTTTCAATCCATTCCGCGTCGATGCTTTCGCTGTCAAAGTACTGATCACCTGATTGGAGCTTGTCCCCGCTCACCAGCACATCCCAAGTGTTCCAGATGTTCTAGCCCTCATGTGAATTCCGAGGAAAATCCTTGCCAAGCCTCGTCAAAATGTGCAAATTGCACTATGGAACACGTAAGTTTTAGTATGAAATGCAAAGTTCTCCGATCGGCTCTCAACAATGCTAATAAATGAATGCTCAAACTCCATTTAGCTTTGTGTCCCTTAATATAAAATACAAGGTACAAAAGACAAGGATCTACTGATTAGTGAGCTTGAAAATAATATTGTTTTTTCACAGGAGCACCTTCTCTCTAAAGTCAATGTTGATAGCCTAAAGCGTTTTCGGACCCATTATCCGAAAAAAACCCGTGGTAGAAAACCCGTGGTAGACCATCAGGAGGTCTGGCCTTCTATTTCAGATATAAAACTCAGCCGATATTATTGCAAAGTGACGCTAACATGTTTGTGATAAAATGTGGTGATACCGCATTTATAAGCATTTATTTCCCCTGTAATAAAAAGACTGTGCAGTCATTGTCTAGTTTTTGCCAAGCATTTAATTGCCTACGAACACTACTTAGCGACCTTTCAAAACAAAATACCAAATGGGTTCTCGGCGGCGACATGAACACTGACTTATTATCTAATTCTGACTGATCTGATGTCTTTCTCGATTCACTACCCGGAGGATTCCATCTTGCTGATAAAGATCTTCTATTTACTTATATTCACAATCGTGGTGGTCTTACTTCCAACCTTGATCATGTAATTGTGTCAGATTCAACTCTACTTTCATCAATAGTTCATGTGGACGACTCTAAAATTGACGACGATCATTTACCAGCCGAGTGCCAACTATCTTGCTCCAATGCGAACTCTGTGCAACGTAACTCTTCCAAGTGGTTCTCAAAGTTAAATTGGGAAAATACCAATGTTCCAATTTATGATTGACATTGTCTCAGTTATTATCATCTATTAAAGTGTCTTTCCACTTATTGCAAACATCTGTACGTACAAATTCAACTCGGATACATATCAACTCGTATTATCAGCAAATAGTGTTCTGTCTAAAGTCTGCCGCTAAAAAAGCTGTCCTCTCTGAGCACGTGTGAACGGGTACTCGCAATCCCTTTTGGAAAGTTGACCCTAAAGTGAAGATGGCTAAACAAAAAGCTAAGTTCTGGTTCCGTATGTGGATAGCCTGTGATCGTCCTCCTTCTGGTTCAGTATATCAAATAAAACAGAAAACCAAACGAGAGTACAAATATTCCCTGCGTAGAGCGAGACTGAATGCCTGGGATGGTCCTTGTGACAAGAAATCCTGGGATCATGTTATAAACAGTGTAAAGTGTTCACCTCCAATTAATTAGTCTCTTCGGCTATGTGACTTCGTTTCTCATTATAAAAATATTTTGCAAATCATTTTACAAAGCTTGTCAACTCAATCCTCCCAATTCGTATCAACCAATCTCAAGTGTTATCGGTGGAATCTGGTGTTATACTCCGAGCTATAAAGCAAGTGAATAAGTCTGAGTCTCTCGATAGTGATTGTATTTGCTTCAATTTTTTTGCTTATGATTGTCCTGAACTTCTGAAGCGTTTGCAGTTATTGTTCCAGATGTGTTTGGCACAGTCCGTTGTGCCAGAAAGTTTTTTGTCCGGTTGTATATCCCCCACAGTCAAGAGGGGTAAGGACCCCAGTGCTTGCTCTAATTACCGTCCTTTCACTGTGTCTTGTTTTGTTAGTAAGCTATTTGAATATGTACTGCTACCGGCCATTAACTCCAAGTGCAATTTTACGCCCTTCCAGCTTTTAGAAAAGGTATGGGCTGCAGCTCATCATATTGTGGGTCGGCTAATAAAACAAGCTGTTGCTCAAAAAAGTTCCCTGTATTGTTTGACTGTTGACATAGCTAGTGCTTTTGACAATGTAAATCATTCAAATGCTTTGTTTTCTCTAGCAGCCTCAGGTGTTAACCTTTCTATTGTTTCCGTGCTTAAGTATTGGTATGCTAATTCTTCAGTTAGGGTGAAGTGGTATAGTACTGTAGGGAAGTATATTCCTGTTAAGAAAGGCATTAGGCAAGGTGCCGTGTTATCCACGAGTATATCTAAATGTGTTTTAGCTTCGTGTCTTCAACCGTCAATTTTTTACGATGATAATTTAGGCATTAGTCACGTTGCATATGCTGATGATGTTCTGCTTCTTAGCCGGACAATACATAGTCTAATTACCAACTTTGACCGGCTTTCAGCCGCACTATCCAAAGTGGGCTTTTCAATTAATGCCTCCAAATGTAATTTTTGTTTTGTTTTTGGAGTCCTCCACCAGCATCACCTCTTTGCTTGGGTTCTTCAACTATACCATGTTCTGGTAGTATTAAATGGTTGGGTCTCTCTTTTTCCGTGTCACTTTCGTCTACTTGCTCCGCTATCACGTCCAGCGTGCTGAAAAGTATGCGGGTTGGTTACGGAAAAATTTCACCAAATCGTGGTCGGTATAAACGAAAAGGACTATGCTGTCTTTATTCTAATTTTTGTGCACCTGCTGTTTTTTATCTTTCTGCTTTTGCTTTCCTCCTTCGCAAGAAGGATACAAAGAAAATACGCTCAGGATATTTTAAGTATTGCAAGTATTTGCTGCGTCTGCCTCGGTGGTATCGGAATCATACAATCGTTTCTAAATTTGATATCGTTGATGCGTCCTCGCGACTGAAACATTTATCTAATGATATATCTCTTAAAACTCAGCAAATGATTTGATGTTTTTGACCCTCTTTGATCATTTTTTGAATTGAGGTAATTTATTTATGTTGTATGTTGTTATGCTGTTATGTTATGTATGTTGTTATGTTTTTTTCTTTTTTTCTTTTTTTGTGTGTTTACTCCACAGTTTAATGTAATTTGTGGGTTATGGATACATTATTATTATTATTATTATCATTATTATTATATCGAAGGCTATGAGCCTGATAGAATTTGCCTGATTTTCCAAAAAGAGAGGAAACAACCCTAAAAGTCAAAGAATTTAAATGAAAATCACACCATCTGATTCAGCATATCAGACAACCTCCTTTCAGAGGTTTAAACCTCCTATCTGCAAAAACTTTGATTTTTTTTTTGGCCGGAAGAATGATCAGGGATGCGTTTTTATTTGTTTGTTTTGTTTTTCTCAGTGGTGATTTTATCGAAACGATGGTCTTAGAATACTGGAAGAGAGATGATTCAAGAATGAGTTGAAACTTTCAGGACATGTTAAGGATGGATGTTGATTCAGCGAAAAAGCACTATGCGCATTCCTTCAACAACAACAACTACTATTACCGCTGCTATTACGACTACTATCAATTCTACTAGAGCTATTACTAATATCTTCTGAGCATCCATTTAGGTTAGTTCAACCTGCTCCCCCCACAACATGCACTGAAAGTGTCAACTTAACAGTCTAAGCTGTTCGTTAGATATTTTTAATGTTTTTTTACGACAACCTGCATACACATAGTGTGTTTTCATTTAGTTCATCATCAACCTAAATTTCAGGGTCATTTCACCCTAATAAGCTTTCAATTCGAAGAAATAGTAGACTAGCAGTACACGCAGTAGTAACAACATTCATATAGTGCCTTTGGTTTAGTCCAACATCCCTCTCAACAAGCCCTGATAGTTCCAACTTAATGCTCTGAACCGTTTCTGAGGTATTGCTGATACACCCTTTTACAACCTACTTGAATAGGGTGTATTTTGATCTGCTTTAACATCCTGCCGAACAGGACTGCTGTTCGCTCTTTACTAGATTGCAGCTAATGCTTCAACCGTGAGAAAGAGTTCATTTCAAATTCTCCCTAGAAACAAGTTAACACTGAAATATGTGAAACCTAATAGATGGTAGAATTTGTATAAACCTATTAGATTTAAGCAATACCTTTTAATTGAGCCATTAAACATCTATATACGACGACGTGGTAGCCTACTAGTGTCTCAGTAGCTTACTGGTGAGCAGACGATTTATGAAACTTACTAAGGGGACTGGGAGGGGGAGCGTACGATAGGGGTTCTTGCGCACCTCTAGCTAAGGGATCTGGAACATAATTATTACAATAGTACCTGTTTTGTACTTCAGAGCTTTTCCACTTAAGAAGTGACACCAAAAGTGTTGTTTTCAGTGCAAAACATGGTTACAGCTATCGCTGCAACCATGATTTGCTTAATTAAGGGTTTCGAACCACGACAAATAATTTTGTTCTCTTTAAAATAACAATGATTAAAGTTAAAATAAAAAGTTTTTTTTTCATCTGAAAGTAAGGAGCAATATTAATACTTAAAACGAACAGAAATTATTATGCTTATGAGGGGGGGGGGCTGTTCCCTCCTCAGTACCTCACTATTTACGCTAAAGTTTTTCCCGAACTTTTTAAAAAGCAAGAATTTTTAAAAAGCGAGGTACTTGAGGGTGGACAACCCTCCTCATATCAGTAATAATCTCTGTTCGTTAAGAAAAAACCTATTTCTTATTTAATTTCTGACGTTTTTTTTCATATTGCCAAGTAATCCAGCTTCATCTCCACCGGAAGATTCCCCATCCCCACGGAAAGATCTTCTAGAATCTAGACTATTCAATCCGGTAAAAATTTACCCAGGATAATTACGCTCAACTTCTTTAGGTATAAAATTGAGTCGGCAAAGAGAAGGCAAAAATAAATATCGTTGAAGAATTCCGGCAAATTCCTCTAGCATAAAATTTCCCTGAAAAGTTCACCCCCTGGAAACTTTCTTCCCCATGGTAAATCGCCCCAGCAGAAAATTCACCACCTATCCCAATTCGAAAAATCTATGCAAACTTTCCAATAATAAATAGTTTACGTAAACATGGGGCATATTTTTTAACTTAAAGACTTATTCCCAGGGGCTGTGGGAGTCATATTATCTTCAAAAGCATAGTTTTTTGACCTTTCAACTATGCTAAACAATATTAAAATCTCAAAATTATGATTGGATAATTTTGGACAAAAAGGGACATGGGACGGGGGCCTAGTTGCCCTTCAATCCCTTTGACCGCTTAAAAACGGCATTAGAACTTCTAATTTCCGTTCGAATGAGCTCTATCTCAATATCCTAGGACCATCGGTTTATACGATCACCCTTGAGAAAAAAAAAAGAAAAAAAGAGACAAATAAACACGCCACCATGATCTTTCTTGTGGCAAAAATGTAAAATTCCACATTTTTGTAGATGGGAGCTTGAAAACTCTATAGTAGGGTTCTAATGTGCTGAATCTGATGGTGTGGTTTTAATTAAGACTATTTGATTTTTACGGGATGTTTTTTCCTTTACTTTGAAAACCAGGCAAATTTTATCAGGATCTACTCGGTTTTATCATTCATTCCTTAGTTCCTTCTCAAACCTTACGTTCAAAGAGCTAAATAAACTTAAATTAATGACTTAAAATGTAATTTTTATAAAGAATTTTTAAAGTTTTTCGTAATATAAAAATCTGTAGTTCCGTAGACCTGCGGACCTACAACTGGATGCATACCTACAACTAGATACGAGACTTTGCAGACTTGGCAAAAAAATAGCACAGTATTACTGAAAAATAAAATATATACGCAACAATTTTGAAAATAAAATTAAGCTTTTTGAAATCAGCCACCAGACTCTGAAGATGTCAGAGGAATGAGAGCTCAATTTTTTTAGTGCTTTTGACAATTATAGTTCCTATGATGCATTTTCTCTTTCGGTTCATCACAATTTGCAAGGATTTCAGGCTCTTTTTCAAGATTAACTAAAAAAACAAGTTTTTTTTAACTGAAAGTAAGGAGCGACATTAAAACTTAAAACGAACAGAAATTACTTCGTATATGAAAGGGGCTGTTCCCTCATTAACGCCCAGCTCTTTACGCTAATGTTTGACTCTTTTCCTCAACTCTACTTTTTAAAACAGTAAAAAACTTTAGCGTAAAGAGCTGGGCGTTAATAAGGGAGCAACCCCTTTCATATACGAAGTAATTTCTGTTCGTTTTAAGTTTTAGTTTCACTCCTTACTTTCAGTTATAAAAAAATTGTTTTTTTAATTTAATGTCTGATTGTTTTTGAATTAATACATATTTTGATTTTGGCTCTCCGCAGATGAATAATAAACAAAATTTGCATACTTATTTTATTAGCTAAAAGGCTTCCTCATAGTTCTGATCGAAGGATTTTGAGATAAAAAGGAGCGAAGGAGCAGGCCTAGTTGCCCTCCAATTTTTTGGTTACTTAAAAAGACAACTAGAACTTTTATTTTTTACGAACGTTTTTATTAGTAAAAGATATGCGTAACTTACAAATTAGCTTACGTAACGAGCTTTTGTATTTGCATGTTTTTATTATGTATATGAAGGGGTTCACCCCCACGTCAGTACCACGCTCTTTATACTAAAGCTTTAATTTTGTCCCAGTTCCTTAAGAATGACCCCTGAATCACAAATGCCGTAGAATAAATAGTTGAAATTACTAAAAATACTTCAGCGTAAAGAGCGAGGTATTAAGAGGAGGTAAACCCCTAATATGCGTAATAATTTCTGTTCGTTTTAAGTTTTAATGTTGCTCCTTACTTTCAGTTGAAAATTTTTTTCATATTTATTTTTTCATTCCTTTTTTTTATTAATGCTTGAGAGCCCTACACTCCCTTCATGGAAATTTTCTTCCCCCATGACAAATTCCTCCATGGAAAGTTCCCCCAACATATTTCCCTCTTCTCAACCGCCCCCCCCCCAACCAAAAAATCACTCTGAAAATATCTGTACACTTCCTAAGAGCCATTACTATATATAAGCACTGGTCAAAGTTTGTAACTTGTAACCCCTCCCACGGGGACTGTGGTGGAGTAGGTCGTCCCCAAAGACATACGTAAAAGGTTTTTCGACTATGCTGAATAAAATGGCAATCTCAGATTTTGATCCGGTGACTTTGGGAAAATAATTAGCGAGGGAGGGGGCCTAGGTGCCCTCCAATTTTTTGGTCCCTTAGAAAGAGCACTAAAACTTTCCATTTCTTTTATAGTGAGCCCTTTCGCAATATTCTAGGACCACTGGGTCGATACAATCATCCCTGCAAAAAAAGAAAAAAAAAAAAAAAAAAAAAAAAAACAACAAATAAACACGCATCCGTGATCTGCCTTCTGGCAAAAAATTCAAAATTCCACCTTTTGTAGATAGGAGCTTGAAACTTCTACAATAGGGTTCTCTGATCCGCTGAATCTGACGTGTGATTTTGTTAAGATTCTATGACTTTTAGGGGGTGTTTTCCCCTATTTTTTAAAATGAGGCAATTTTTCTCAGGCTTGTAACTTTTGATGAGTAAAATTAAACTTGATGAAACTTATATATTTAAAATCAGTATTAATTTGCGATTCTTTTGATGTGACTATTGGTATCAAAATTCCGTATTTTAGTGTTTTGGCTACTATTGAGCCGGGTCGCTCTTTACTACAGTTCGTCACCACAAACTGTTTGATTCTCATAGCCTTTATGGCACTTGGTATTAACCAAGTCACATATAGTGATCGCAAATTTTGTAAGTCTGTCCGTCGGTATGTCAGTCTGTCGGTCTGTCGGTCCCGGTTTTGCTACTTTAGGCACTTCCAGGTAAGCTAGGACGATGAAATTTGGCAGGCGTATCAGGGACCAGACCAGATTAAATTATAAATAGTCATTTTCCCGATTTGACCATTTGGGGTAGTGGAGTGGCAGGCCGGCTAATTCAGAAAAAATAGAAAAAAATGAAGTATTTTTAACTTACGAACGGGTATAACGAACGGGTGATGGGATCTTAAAGAAATTTGATGTTTGGAAGGCTATAGTGTCTCAGAGCTCTTACTTTAAATCCTGACCAGATCCGGTGACATTGGGGGGAGTTGGAGGAGGAAACTAAGATCTTGGAAAACGCTTAGAGTGGAGGGATCGGGATGAAAAGTCGTGGAAAAATAATCAGTAGTCCTAGATACGTGATTGACAAAACCAGAATGGATCTTCTCTGTTTAGAGGAGCTGGGGGGGAGGGTTAATTCTGAAAAATTAGAAAAAATGAAGTATTTTTAAATTACTAAGGAGTGATCGGATCTTAATGAAATTTCATATTTAGAAGGACCTCGTAACTCAGATCTCTTACTTTAAATTCCGACCGGATCCAGAGTCATTAAGGGGGGAGGAGCTGGGGGAGCCGGGGGGACCGGAAATCTTGGAAAACACTTAAAGCGGAGAGATCAGGATGAATTTTGGTGGAAAGAATAAAAACAAGCCCAAGATACGTGATTGACATAAGCGTAACGGATCCGCTCTGGATCCGTTGACATATGGGGGAGTTGGGCGGGGGAGCCTAAAATCTTGGAAAACGCTTCGAGTGGAGGGATCGGGATGAAACTTGGTGTGAAAAATAAGAAGGAGTCCTAGATACGTGATTGACATAACCAGAACGGATCCGCTCCATTTGGGGGAGCTGGGGGGGGAGGGTTAATTCTGAAAAATCAGAAAAAATGAGGTATTTTTAACTTACGAAGGAGTGATCGTATCTCAATGAAATTTCATATTTAGAACGACCGCGTAACTCAGATCTCTCGTTTTAAATCCCGACCGGATCCAGCATCATTGGGGGGGGTGTGGCGGAAATCTTGAAAAAGACTTAAAGCGGAGAGATTTGGATGAAACTTGGTGGGTGGAATAAAAACATGTCTAAGATACGTGAATGACATAACAGAACTGGATTCACCCTCTTTGTTGGAGTTGGGGGGGAGGAATGAGTAATTCGAAAAAATTAGAAAAAATGAGGTATTTGTAACTTACTAACAGGTGATAAGATTTTAATAAAATTTGATATTTAGAAGGATCTTGTGCTTTAGAGCTCTTTTTTTTAAATCCCGACCAGATCTGTTAACATCGAAGGGAGCTGGAGCGGGGAACCGGAATTCTTGGAAAACGTGAAAATCGAGGTATCGATTTTCGATATCGGATATTAATGAAACTTGATATATAGAAGGATCTTAGGTCTCAGATGCTCCATTTTCAATTCGAATCGGATCCGGGACATAGGAGGCTGGAGGGGGGAAACAGAAATATTGGAAAACGCTTAGAGTGGAGAGATCAGGATGAAACTTGATGGGAAGAATACGCACAAGTTATAGATACGTCATTGACATAATTGAAATAGATCCGTTCACTTTGGAGGAGCTGGGGGGTGTTGATTTGGAAAAATTTAAAAAAATTGAGGAATTTTTAACTTAAGAACGGGTGACCGGATCTTAATGAAGTTTGATATTTTGAAGAAACTCATATCTCAGAGCACTTATTTCAAATTCCGACCCGATCTGTTGACACTGGGAGGAGTTGAAGGGGTAAACCGGAAATCTTGGAAAACGCTTGGAGTAGAGAAATCGGGATGAAACTTTGAGAGTAGAATAAGCGAATTTTGTAGATACGCGATTGACGTAACCGTACTGGATCCACTCTCTTTGGGGGAGTTAGGGGGTGAGGTTCAGTGCTTTGGTGAGTTTGGAGCTTCTGGGCGTGCTAGGACGATGGAAATTGGTAGGCGTTTCCGGGAGCTGCACAAATTGACTTGATAAAGTCGTTTTCCCAGATTGAACCATCTGGGAGGCTGAAGCGAGAGGAAAAAGTAGAAAAACTGAGGTATTTATAACTTACGAGTGGGTGATCGGATCTGAATGAATTTTGATTTTTAGAAGAAACTCGTGACTCCGAGCTCTTATTTTAAATCCCGACCGGCATCAAGCCTCCATTTTCCTTTTAAATCAATCTATTGATTCTTAGAATTTTGCTAGAGCTCATACCATATGAGCTATTGGCTCTATACTCGTCCGGCCTCGTCACAAGTCCATATGAGCTCTTAGCCTTGTTTTTACTTTCAATGAAGTTCGAATAGTAAGATCGGCAAAAATTATAATCACCAGTCTAAAATCAACTACAAATGGTAACTATGTTAAGAAGCAAAGTATTGACGAGGGGTTGAACCCCCTAATATTACGTATATGAGGAAGTTCACCCCTAGTCAATACCTCCCTCTTTACGCTACAGTTCGATTTTTATTAAACAATGGCAAACCTAAGCAATAATTCGTTAGTACTACTTTCCGGCCAATCTTAGCATTTAATTTTATATTAATCAGTTTCATAACTATGATTTTTATGTGATAATAAATCAAAAATATTGTATGTCTTCGGCTTGTGGTTGTTATTAAATAAAAAAATAGCAAAACATTTATTTTCCAAAATGTGTTTTTAACTTTAGCTTGCTATGGGCCGTGCTTTATGCTTTACTAGCCCATAGCTGAAAAAAAACTTGGGCAGAAGGAGATGGAGGAGAGAAAGGGCATATTCAAGATTTTATTTCGGGTGATGGGACTAAACGAGTAACTTTAAAAACTCACTAAAATGTGTTTAGATGTATTTTTGCTGCGTTTTTACGTGTTGGAACAGTTTTTTCTTAGAGGTGGCAAAATCAAACATGGCCTTTGGGACAGGGTCCAGGTTCATCAGATTGAACTTGAGTCTCCATAATTAATTTGAACACATTAATTTGAGTCAATCAAAAAGTGTATAAATGATAAAAACTGCTCAAACTAACTAAAAACATAAATACATATATAAAATACGAAAAGGGACACTAAAAAAAGGGGGGAAACAAGCGGAAATATACAAGAACCTAGGTAGCACCACTATCCAATAAAAAATGGGAAACTAGCGGGATATTTTGTTTATTTTTATCTGTAATGAAGGGGACAAAGGTTTTTTCGTATCTGGAGGTAAAGCAGGGAATAGGGGACAAGATATGAATAGGTTCAGAAACAGCTCAAGGCAGCCGGAATCTGGAAGGGAGTGACGTTTGGGGGAAATGGTTTCTGGACGAGGGTTTGTTATTGCATTTTTCGCAAAACGGGGGCAAAACGTAACCCTCCTGCGCTCAAGGATTTCCCACCTATCTTTTCCTAGATGCAGAAGTTTGCCACCTTTGAAAATCATTCGCTCATTGAGTTTAACCATAAAAATTGAAAAGAACTGGATACCTCTAACTTTAACAAAGTGAAATATGTTCACTTCTATAATAAAACGTATATGTAAAGCTTTTACACCATGATTGTGTATTTGCAAAATCATGCAACTCCTTGCCGTTTGAGCTACGTTGGATATCTTAAAATTCGATCTGTTGTCATACAATGATTATTGGGTGTATGGAGGCACTATTTTTTAAACTTTCAATTTTGTATGTTGAGGCACGGATAACAAAATGTAATAATATTTAGGAGACATGCTTTTTAATAAATCGACTCTACTACATAAGCAATGATGACAAAACTTCTAATTTTGCATTATCTACACATGGGGGTTGAAAACCCTGTCTGTTCTCCTTTATATGGCATCCACACATTTTATTTTATTTCTGAAAGGTTGTGTTTCATACTTAACGAAAGTCGCAAGTTTGCAAGTTTTCAATTCACAAAATGAAAATGGCCTTTAACAACAACTTTGACAGCACATATGGCATGCAGAGATGAACACAGCACAGCACAGATGAACACTAATGGCAGCTTCAAAAACAATTAACACGATAGATACCTCCCCCCGCCCACTAAGAGAGGGGGTGGGTATGTAGAATCTTGGATAGATTTTTAGAATTTCCTCCCCGTATTCAAGTATGAAACGAAAATACGATTAGTCTAGGGAGGCAAAGGGTGTATTCATTTAAGTATGCAACCAAACTGAGCTTCTCTGCCGTGAAAAATACTTGAACATCTAGAAGTTTATACTCTAATATCATAGAATAACTTTTCTCCTCCTGACAATGTTGTAGTCTCTCATGGAGGTTTATAGCAATTTCGCACACTTGACCCTGCCCCCTATGCATCCCAGCCAGGGACGTCAATTACGAGGAATACACGAGGGGTAGTTGCCACTCCTAGTTTTGAAAGACGTCTTTTATCCGGAGTTCTAAATATAAATGTTTTTTTTTTATTTTCATTGAGAAAGTAAAAAAAAAGAGTTTGCTCAATCTAGTTTTTGAAAAATCCTTAAAATACTCTTTCCCTGCATTTTTGTGCAATGACACCAATGGTCCCTGTCCGCACCAATTTTTGCAGCTTTGGATCTTTGATAATTTCTTATCAAATTTGGAATTCCTTTCCTTGCTAAAAATTCAAATAAGTGGATAAGGCACTTAAACAACAAACAAATCGAAGAAAACATGACGTTAATTGATTATAAATATGATTGCAATAACCAAACCCTCAGTTACAATAAAAATGAAATCTTATTGTTTTAAGAATATCAGCTTTTAAGGAAATTAAATAAAAAACATACAAACACTCATATATTCGTTGTTGGTTTCATTTATTTATTGATGCTAATTTATACTAGTCTTACGTAAGCAAAATTATTTGACTTTAGCCTATTTCTGGTCATCTTTGGTAGCAAATTACTTGCGTAGCACATTACATTTCTATGGAAAAATTATTTTGCTGAATTTTTTTTCAATTAATTTCTTTTCGTTTTTATCTTTTTTTTTCGTCATTTTCATTGGTTAAAAAAGAATTTTTCAAATCATGAAGTTTTTCTAGATAAGAATCTAAATTTTGGTTTACTATTCGTACGTTGGATAAAATTTTGCGCCAATTTTTAATCGTATCTGTTCTATAATGCTTCGTATAATTTAAACAAATAGATTTTGCAAAAATTTTTAGTCATTGTTGTGCTATAAGCTTCGTAGATGCTCTCTAGGGCTGTCGGAATTCTAACCCCAACATATAAAAGCCTTGAGTATAGGTTTATATTGATCAGCAATCTCCCTCTACATGTCCTGAAAGTTTCAACTTAATTTCCTTAACCTTTCCGGATATATGGCAGATGCATCCTTGTGAAACCTTGAAGCTCAGTTTGCATTTTTTCGATTTCCCACTCGATATGTCCCGACAATTTTAACTTAATATCCTAAGCCGTTCCTCAGGTTTCGCAAATATCACATGAAAAAAAATGGATGTGCCTAGTGTCATTTTATTTAGCTTAGCACCCCCAAAAACGTACCCTGAAGATCCATCATAATGCCCTGAATTTTTCCTGGGACATTGAACAGACAGCCTGGATACGGATAATTTACTATGATGTAGTTTTACTTCCCCCTCAACTTTCCCTAAAAGGTTCAACTTAACATCCTATTCCATAGTGGTAGTAGTATTAGTAGCTTGCACATATTGTCTTTTGGCCAACTGATTGCCCCTCCCCATCATGCCCGAAAAGTTTCGACTAAACATCCTTTGCCGTTCTTAGATACATCCTTTTGAAAACCTGCATGCATGTAGTGTGTTTAGATTTAGTTTGATAGTGTGTTGAATAGGCTGCGCTATTGTGATGTCTACGATCTACTTACATACTGCGATCAAACAGTTCGTGGTAACGAACTGTTAGTAAGAAGTGACCCGACTCAACGGTAACCGAAACTCATAAAAAACGGAATTTTGATACTAACATATCCATCAGAAGAATCAGATTTTTACTTTGATTTTAAATAAATAAGTTTCATTAAGTTTAGTCCTAGCCATCAACAGTTACGATCTTGAGAAAATTTGCCTTATTTTCTAAAAAAGAAGGAAACACACCACGAAAGCCATGGAATCTTCATGATTCAGCGTATCAGTGAACCCTACTGTAAAGGTTTCAAGGTCCTATGTGCAAAAATGTTGAATTTTGTGCCTTTTGCGAGAAGAATGATAATGGATGCTTGCTTTTTTTTTTCCCAGGGGTGATCGTGTCAACCCAGTGGTCTTAGAATGTTGTGAGAGGGCTTATTCGAGCAAAAATTAAAAGTTACCGTGCCCTTAATAAGTGACTAAAAATATTGGAGGGCAACTAGGCCCCCTCCAACGCTCATTATTTCCCAAAGTCACCGGATCAAAATTTTGAGATATCCATTTCGCGAAACATGGTTGAAAAATCTAATGACTATGTCTTTGAGGACGTCTTTATCTCCCACAGTCCCCAGAGGAAGGGTTGCAAGCTATGAACTTTGCCCATTGTTTACATAAAGTATTGGCTATTGGGAAGTATAGAGACGTTTTCAGGGGGATTTTTTCTGGTGGGGGCCTGGGAGAGGATCTTTCCATAAAGGAATTTTTGACGGGTGAAGGGAATTTTTAGTGTTTTCAAGAGAGCTATTTATTCTAATTAAACGGCCTTTGTAATTCAGGGGTCATTCTTAAAGAGTTAGAACAAAATTCGAACTTTACCGTGAAGAGCAAAGTATTGACGAGGGGGTGAACCCCCTCATATTACGTATATGAGGAAGTTCACCCCCTAGTCAATACCTCCCTCTTTACGCTAAAGTTCAAATTTTATTAAATACTTGCAGATATAAGCAATAATCTGTTTTTACTATTTTTCAGCCAATCTTAACATTTAATTTTATCTTAACCGTTTCCATAGCTATGATTTTTATTTAATAATATACCGAAGATATTGTATGTCTTCAGCTTGTGGCTGTCATTAAAAAAAAAAAAAAAAAAAAAAAAAAAAAAAAAAAAAAAAAAAAAAAAAAAAAAAAACTGAAAGTAAGGAATAACGTTAAAACTTAAAACAAGCATAAATTATTACGTACATCTTTTAGATATTTTTCTTCATTCTTTTCAGTCATTTGAGAATTGCTCAACTTGTGACTTTCATTTTCATAAAAATAAGTTGGCCGTTCTGTTACTTCGCCTTACAAATTTAGTTCCGCAAATATCGCTAATTTAAGTTATGTGGGAGAATCTTTCCATGGAGAAATTTCTCGTGAGGAAAGGGAATTTTCCATGGAGGGGGAGCTGGATTTCCTGAAATTATTTAAAAAATGATCAGTAGTTAAATAAATTTTTTTTTAACTGAAAGTAAGAAGAAACATTAAAACTTAAAACGAACAGATAATATTACGTATATGAGGGGATTGCCTCTCCTCAGTGGCTTGCTCTTACGCTAAAGTTTCTTTTTAACTTTTAAAAGAGATTATTATTCTAATTAAACATCCTTTGTGATTCAGGAGTCAGTTTTAAAAAACTGGAACAAAAATCAAACTTAGGTTAGTATAAGGTTATTAATAGTTAAAAAAATTTAATAATTTGCCAATTTCGTTTTAATTATTCATGTATGGTGAACTTAATTCAAAAACTGAATTATTTCAGAAGCGTTCAGAAATTAAAAATAAAAATAAAAAATCTTTTTTTAGCTGAAAGTAAGGAGCGAGATTAAAACTTAAAACGAACAGAAATTATTCCGTATGTGAAAGGGGCTGTCCCCTTTACACTAATTTTTTTTATTGTTTTGAAAAGTAGAGTTGTGAAAACGAGTCAAACTTTAGCATAAAGAGGAGGGGACAGCCCTTTTCATATACGGAAAAAATTCTGTTCGTTTTAGGTTTAATGTCGCAGGTTGTCCTCATCGATGGGAGTCTGTCATCAAGAAAGATTTAATGGAAATGAGAACTTCTTGGGAGGGTTTAAAGAAGGAGGCTTTGAATAGATTGAGATGCAGGAGGAGCGTGCGTAGCTATTTTGCCCTCAGGTGGCTTGGTGCTACGACGAGTTGTTACAACTACTACTAGTAGTAATAGTAGTAGTCTACGAGATAAAATTTAACTATGTCAACGCGCAAAATTTAACTAAAATAAACTGATAGTGTAAACTATAGAAGTTTTGGATGAGCAATGACCTTTTATGCAAAAATAATAGACTAAGTCCGTGTAGACAGATCAGCAGTTGGTGAGGAATAATTTTTTTCTCTTGGAAGAGGCAAAATTTCTGAAAGAAAAAGTTGGCTGAAATCTAGTTTTGAAATCTGCGTTTTATTTTCTTCATTTTAATGACAACGCATGAGGCAGACCACTAAAGACATAGGTGCTGAGATATTATTAGTCAACCATTTCCCTTAGTGTCCTTTCCCCTAGAATTAAGTCAATTAAAGTTCGCGAGGACATAGGAGAAAAGAAAGCTTTGTCGGGCGGTTTGTTCCTCTAACCTGTTGACGAGGTTGACAAGAGTCGCTGGATTTTTCAGATGGGGAATGTGGTCGCAGTATTTGTATGAATCTGCGCACGGAAGTGCGCGAGTGTGTGTGTGTGTTTGTGCGTTGGCACCTGTTTGTTATGTGCGTTATTGCAAGTTTGTGCACGTTGTACGTATGCATTGTCGCGCTGGTGCATGTTTGTGTGTGTTCATATATGTGTGTGTGCGTTCACGTTTGTTTACACGTGTGTGTACGTTTTTATGGCACTTGGTATTAACCAAGTGACATATAACAATCGCAAATTCTGTCGGCCTGTCGGTCTGTCTGTCGGTTTGTCGGTCCCGGTTTTGCTACTTTAGGCACTTCCAAGTAAGCTAGGACGATGAAATTTCGTAGGCGTATCAGGGACCGGACCAGATTGAATTAGAAATAGCTTCCCGATTTGACCATCTGGGAGAGTGGGGGCCCGTTAATTTAAAAAAAAATAGAAAAAATGAAGTATTTTTAGCTTACGAACGGTTGATCAGATCTTAACGATATTTGGAAGGATATCGTGTCTCAAAGCTGTTATTTTAAATCCGACCGGATCTGGTGAGATTGGGGGGAAGTTGGAAGGGGGAAACCTAAAATCTTGGAAAACACTTAGAATGGATGGATCAGGATGAAACTTGGTGGAAAAATAAGCACAAGTCCTAGATACATGATTGACATAACCGGAACAGATCCGCTCTCTTTGGGGTAGTTGGGGGGGGGGTAATTCTGAAAAATTGGAAAAAATTAGGTATTTTTAACTTACGAACGGGTGATCGGATCTCAATGAAATCTTATATTTAGAAGGATATCGTGTCTCAAAGCTCTTATTTTAAATCCCGACCGGATCTGGTGACAATGGGGGGAGTTTGGGTTGAAGGAACCTAAAACCATGGAAAACGCTTAGATTGGAGGGATTGGGATGAAACTCTGTGGGAAAAATAAGCAGAAGTCTTATAACATGATTTACATAATTGGAACCGATCCGCTCTATTGGAAGGGGGGGTTAATTCTGAAAAATTAGAAAAAATGACGGATTCTTAACTTACGAACGAGTGATCGGATCTTCATGAAACTTCATATTTAGAAGGACCTCGTAACTCAGACCTCTTATTTTAAATCTCAACCGGATCCAGCGTCATTGGGGGGGGGCAGTTTTTGGGGGGGAGCGGAAATCTTAGAAAATACCTAAAGCGGAGAGATCAGGATGAAACTGGTTGATAAGAACAAAAACCTGTCTAAGATACATGACTGACATAATCGGACCGGATCTGCTCTCTTTGGTGGAGTATGGGAGGGGGGTAATTTGGAAATATGAGGTATTTGTATCTTACGAAAGGGTGACCAGATCTTAATGAAATTTAATATTTAGAAGGATCTTGTGCTTTAAAGCTCTAATTTTAAATTCCGACCAGATCCTGTGACATTGGAGGGAGTTGGAGGGGGAAACCAGAATTCTTGGAAAATGTGAAAATTGGGTATTTTTATCTTATGAATGGGTGATGGGATCTTAATGAAGTTTGAAATTTAGAAGGAATCCATGTCTCAGAGCGCTTATTTCATATCCCAACCAGATCTTTCGACATTGGGGGAGTTGGAGGGGGAAATATTGGAAAACACTTGGAGTGGAGGAGTCGGGATGAAGCTTGGTGAATAGAATGAGCAAATGTCCTAGATTCCTGATTGACGTAACCGTACCGGATTCGCTCTCTTTGGGGGAGTTGGGGGGGGGGAGGGGTTCAGTGATTTGGCGAGTTTGGTGCTTCTGGACGTGCTAGGACGATGAAAATTGGTAGGCGTGTCAAGGAGCTGCACAAATTGACTTGATAAAGTCGTTTTTCCAGATCCGACCATCTGAGGGGCTAAAGGGAGAGGAAAAATTAGAAAAAATGAGGTATTTATAACTTACGAGTGGGTTATCGGATCTTAATGAATTTTGATATTTAGAAGGACATCGGGACTCAGAGCTCTTATTTTAAATTCTGACCGGCATTAAGCCTCTGATTTTCCTTTTAAATCAATCTATTGATTCTTAAAATTTTATTAGAGCTCATACCATATGAGCTCTTGGCTCTTAACTCTTCTTGCCTCGTCACAAGTGCCATATGAGCTCTTAGCTTATGTTGTATGTGCATACTTGTGTACATGTCCGTGTACGCGAGGTGCGCATGTACGTCGGTGTGGGTGTTTGCGTGTGCAGGTTTATGTGTGTGCATATGTGCAT